>NW_028274809.1:62586160-62888750 GCF_037043125.1 Eumetopias jubatus | reverse complement strand
AGTAAATACTAATCTGCCACAGTTGGACTAGGTCTCTGGCCTACACAGTAATCAGCACTCTCTTAAGGGGGACCAGCTGACTCCAGATTTTCCTCTAACTCCTAGGTAGCCTAACTTTTCCTCTACAAACGCCAGAGCGGGGGCTCACCATGTGTACTGTGCTCTCCCCTCCTGTCTTTAAAACTGCCCAGCACGAGAGCCCCAGGAACATGGAGGACATAAGAGCTATTATATCAGTGGGGTTCCTTATATATGAGATGAAAATAAAACCTCTTTACACAGTTTTGGAGATTAATTGAAGTAACCATCAGAGTTAACACTTGAAGAGAGAACCTGACTTAATAGAGCTTAATAAAATTCGATTTCCTTTCCTCACTTCAAGAATTTCCCTTCCAGGGTGCCTGGGTGGCTCAGTCGGTTAAATGTGTGCCTTCAGCTTGGGTCATGATCCCAAACTCCCGGGATCAAGCCTGGAGTGGGGCTCCCTGCTCAGCAGGGAGTCTGCTTCTCCCTCTGACTCTTCCCCCTCTCGTGCTCTCTCTCTCTCTCCACTGTCTCTCAAATAAATAAATCTTAAAAAAAAAAAAAGAATTTCCCTTCCCTTTCACCTTATCCATTCAATGGTGAAGGTGAATTAGAACACAGCTAACCTGATGAAGCAGGACCCACAACAAAGAAAATGGGAAAGAGGGGAGGGGGTAGTAATGTATATGACTGACAATTTTAAACTGAGGCTCACATAGCTCAGGATAAGCTGACTAGCCTAGCCTTGGAATTGCAAGAGGGTATTAACACTGACCATATCCAAGAAACCCATTGTAACCCACCTGACACCTAGCAGGGGTTTGATGCCTGCCAGATTCTGTGGCCTAGAAGTATATACCTGTAACTCCAATGAGGACTGAAATATTTTTACTTCATTTCTGCTGGTGATGTACCTAATTACATTTGACCTCCAATTTTATCTTTCTTTGGTCAAAATGGTTAACACACACACACACACACACACACACACACACACACACACACACACCCCTTTCATGTACCAAGAGATCAGACTAATAATCCACTACCACTTCCCAACAATATAGCCATTAATTTGAAATAAGTTTTCCAGATAATAAGCAACATCTTACTCCAAGGCTGGTGTTACCTGACCGATCATATCTATGTTGATGGAAGATTCGAACTTGAGTAAGCCATGGGTTCACCATCAGCATTTTCTCTTTTTCGTCTCGCCCAAATTTATCTTGCTTCCATACTTCTCCCTTATCCTTAGATATCCAGTAAAACTGGCCTTCAAAGATGTCCAGACTATATGGGTTCATTGCTGCTTACCCACAGAGGAAAACCAAAACAAAACAAGGTTATGAATAGAAAATACCCTACCCCTCTTTTATATCAGATGTCATTATGCTTGAATTAATCCCTAATAAAACATTCAGGCAGACATGTGACCACAGAAGTGTGCTATGTTGGGAGATCAAGATGACAGACATTAAACTACATTAATGCCTACTGGTTGATGGCAATTATAGAGAACCTGCTCACTTTCAAGTTGCTGATTTAATTTTATTTTTGGACAATCTGGATGGCAGAGATTCTATTTTTTTTTTCTTTGAACTTAAGACACCACTTATCACATAAAGCTAGTAGGGACTGGATTGTTGCAATTCTGGAAATCTTGATAAGAAAACAAGTGTTTCTCTCCTTCTAGCTGTTTCCAGTTGTACATAATAAACAACTGAGCATAATAAAAACAAATGGGGCTAGAAGTGGTTAGACATGGATTTCCACTGGTACACATGAAATGCCACTCTTTCAGGCCAACTTAACAGGAAACTCAGTTATTTCAATATCTGTTGCTAAGAGCACCTTTTAAAAATTATGTTAAAAGGAAAAAAAGGCTCTTAATTATTGCTAATGGATTCATTTGCGTTTAAATCAGCAGTTGGGGATTGGAGGGAGTGGTATCTAAGAAACTATATCAACCTAAGATCAGGTTCCTCCTGGAGAAAATGGGCAGACACTAGAAATGTATTTCTTGATTATATAACATATTAAAATCTAACCCATTTCTAACCTGCATCTGCAACGATTCTCCTATCAGTCCCATCATGTTTCATGGTTTCAATGTTGTTCTCCTTGAAGTCACTCCAGTAGATCCGGTCATCGTTCAAATAATCAATAGCAAGGCCTGTTGGCCAACCAAGGTCCTCTTGAACCAGGGTTTTCCGATGCTGTCCATCCATCCAGGCAGACTCGATTTTAGGTTCTCTGCCCCAGTCAGTCCAGTATATAAACCTGTAAGAGAAGGTTTTCTTTTTAACATATCATCTAGTGAGGCTTCTCCACTGAAGTAGAGCATGAACTTCCAGCAGGGGAATCAATTGTTTGTCATGGAGGTCTGGGTGTTTAAGTGAGCCTGTTTTTATACTTCACTTTAGAAGACAGGGTGAGAAAAAGAAGAGCCAGTGCATCTGTGGTCTATCCTTCCTGAAAACTTCCTGCAAAGAAATTGCCCAGCCCTGTTCGAGTATATATATTCAGACACTTTAAAATGTATAATCACAAAAGCTGTTCATTCTTCATAAAATATTTATCGAATGCCTTATGTGTTAGCAGCACTGTCCTGTGTTTGAGATGTATCAGAGAATAAAATAAGGATTCCAATTTTAAAATGGATTATTTTGCATCCAATTAATAATTATAGAAGAATTGCACAGACCACGGATGGCACCACTTCCAATACCTGGAAAGGACCAGGCAGGCAAGATAAATGAGTGGAGCACAGCAGTTACAAACATCAAGTGATGGTGAGAGCAAAGCCCTGTCTAGAAGTTCCAAGCAATACTGCATCAAGAAAGGCATCCCTACTGGGACACCCAGGTGGCTCAGTCGGTTATAAGTCCCACTACAGACTTTGGCTCAGGTCATGATCTCCGGGGTTGTGAGATTGAGTCCCACATCAGGCTCCACGCTGGGTATGAAACCTCTCCCTCTCCCTCTCCCATACTCTCTCCAAAAAAAGAAAAGAAAGGCATACCCACCTAGTGTTATCAGTTGTTCTGATTTTTCAAGCCAAAAATATAGCTTAATTTTTTTTTAATGTTAGTAACTAAGTTTTAAAAACCTTAAAGCTCTGTTTAGTTCAAGTCCAATATGTCTGTAGGCGATATTGAGCCAACCAGCCACCACTTTGCAGCCTCTAGTCTAAACCACTCATCAGGTAGAGACCAACCCTTAATGTGTGGATTTTAGACAAACTGGGCTATGGAAAAAATGTGGCCAGAGGCCTTCCCCCTTATGCAGCATCAGTCTGAAGCTTGGATGGTCCTAAATGATCTTTGGGGCATACTGTAATTCTTTAAATTAGTCACAGATGTCACTCCAAATAGTCCAAGGACAATTTCAATACAATTAGGAAAAACCAATTAAGATACAAATTTTTGACAATCCACTGGAAAATTTCTAGAACGTGAAGGACTCCTTCAAGTACTCACCCTAGTTTGGGATTCACAACCACTGCAGCTGGTTGATCCAGGCCGGTGGAAATCAGCCACTTTCTGTACCTCCCATCAAGTTCAGCCACCTGGATCCGTTTACTCTTGGCATCTGACCAGTAAATATGCCTGAATTTAAAGGGACAAAGTTAAACATCTAAAAAAGCCTCCACTGGTCACTTCGGGGGAACAGGTTTGAAGATGAGAGCCTTCAGTTTGGCAGCTGGGGCCAACAAGACAATTACTTAGAGGCCAGTGATCAGAGCAGAGTCTCCCTCTCTCAGAAATGCCCCGACCTCTTCCGCCAAGGGTCTTTGGAAAGTTACGAGGGAAAGAGTAAGGGATAGAGGGGGACTCCTCACAGCTGGCATTGCCACAAGACATGCACTTCCAGGTAAGTCCTAAGGCACTGTTTAGCTGGCCCTTTAATTCCGACTGCCTTGCGAGTCTGCTTCTGCTCAGCCAAGAGAGCTGCTGGCATCAACAGCAATCCAGCATCAGCTCCAAGGATGAGTGGAAATAGCCTTTCCAAAGTAACAAACTCAGTCAGGCCATCCTGCCCTATTCCACTATCCTGCAGGTCTCCATCCCTTATGAGCAGAAAGATTTCCATCAGATTCTTCTCGTTCGTGAAGGCTGAGAAAGAACTAAAACTTCAAATATGAATCGCCTGGTGGGTCTTCAGAAGGAAGTGCTAAAGTCTAGAGTTTCAAGTCACTGACTCTCCGAGGCCTTGATTCCTGACAGAAAATGCTCACATGAGTGTCCTGATAGCCTGTGGGCACAGCGGGGACCTAATTAACTTCTTCGGAGATGTTCAAGTCTTCCAGGAGTGCTAGACAAGTTTGTTAAAAGGTGAAAATTGATTTATGCTGCAAATGACTCTCCATTCTCCCAGAGGGCAACAAGCCCCTGAGGCTTCCCTCTCAAACATTTTTTCATTATTCATTCATTTTCAAGGACATGGGGAATTCGATGAATGTTTGAGCTCTGATCCTAATGTAATCACTTTCCCATAAATGTCACTCCCAATGCAAGGCTCTTCCTTGAAGAAGGAGCTTATAAATTTTCCACATCGGTTTGCATCTCATACATCTTCCTGATAATAAACCTACTTAAGGTTCATACTTAGGGATCACACAAAATGTCTGGCTCTGGTCCCTGGGGTTCTAGAAAATCTAAAAGAGCAGAACAAAGCTGTCACCACTATTAACTCAAACCCAAAGACTACACAGGAAAGTCAAATTTCCAATCTGTTCAGACAATACAGCCTGCTGAAAACACAAGATGTGGATTGCTGCTCCTCAAAGTAATCACCATAGAGAAAAATGTTTCATCTCAACTGCCTTGCTGGTAGGATGGGGAGGCTGTTCCATTTCTTCACAAAATGAATAATGCTGCCATACTGAAAGTTCTAATTTGGGAATCCCAAACTCTGTTGGCAAGAATGTTCCCCTGGATATAATATAAAATCTTGACCTCGGTGCTTTCCCAAACTTTTTCATGGCATACATAGACTATAGGAAATGATAATGTTTATATGACATCTCGGGATAAGCAGAGGTGGTTGCGGGGGCTGGACAAGGCAAGCCCAGGCATCACCCAGCTGCCACCAGTGCTGAGTGCTACCCTTATCTGGACCAGCTTAACTCATGTGCCATGGCAAGCAGTAGGGAGAGGTCTGGCCAGGAAAAAAGAATAGACAAGAGGGGAATGTGGCTAAACTTACCTTCCAACCCAGTCCACGGCTAATCCATCTGGTTGCATTATGTATTTCAGGTTCAGGTTAACTTTGGACACGAGATTATTAGTACTAGATTCAAAGTTGGGGATGTAGGCACGTTTGATAGCACCAAAATCAGAGCCATGTCCTAGCACAGTGTAATATACAACACCTGCAAGGCAAGACACACAGTTGAGTTGCATGTTAAGAACATCAGGTAAGGGAGGAACTGGGGTCTAGTCAGGTGAACTACTGTTCATTTATTGACATCTCTACTTCCTCATTGTTCCTATAAGACTAATAATTCAATTACACTGATCTGATCAAACCTCAAGACATCATACTTCAGCTACTAGCTACAAATACTTCAGCTGATAGCTTATTGATACTGACTTGGTTGTCTCTATTTCAAGGTAACTTACTAAAATATATTTCAGCCAAGAACCTATTTACTCTCATTAGGATCGAGTTCTAGTTTCCAAAAACAAAATGTATAGATAAACCAGGGGCAGGCTATTCAATAACTTGCAGTAAAGGAGCTATGTAGATGAGAAGTCCTATTTTGTGTATAGACTAAAGGACAGTGGACAGCAAGCATCTTAAAAAGCATAAGAAGACTGCAACTTTCAAGGCATATTCTTTCCTAGGTGTTTGCGATTCTTGAAAAGTTTATTGTATCACATAAGTGTGAAAACACAGCCATAATAAATCTTACATAGCATAGTGATTGATAGTTTGCAAAGCATTTTCATATCTGTTATCTCATCTTATCTTCAAAGAACTCTTCAGAGGGAGCCAGGCAGACAAGATTACCGTCCCTTATTTTACAGATAAGAAATGGAGAACCAGAGAATTGTTACAATTATTTAAAGTTACAAAGCTTAAGAGATGAGCGAAGCAGGCATAGAAGATGAGTTTTCAGATTCCTGCCCCATTACCATCTCCCACACACCGCCAGAGCCATGAGAGACTCAACAATAAACATTTTTCATATTTTCATTCATTGAACTAAATTTCTAAAGCAACCATCACATATACTGTTGGGTCAGATGCTGCATCAGATGTTGGGTTAGATGGTAGGCATGCAGCGTTGAATTAGATTCAATCCTGTCTCTGAAGAGTTCATGGTTACGGTACAGGGAGAGAATTATGTGGATAGCTATAGCTCAATGTTAACATGTGCTTTAGTAAAAGCATGTATAAAACCCTATAGGCTCATGAGTGAGTAATTATGGAACTGTGCCCAGGAAGGATTACAGAAAACGTCAGAGGAGGTGACATTTGAACCGAGTCTTTGATGTTTGAGTAGAAAGTTTGAACGGTACAGAGATAGGGAAGAACAATCCCTGCATAAGCAGAGACAAAGAGTATTAAACAAAGGAATATGAGGTGGTCCCAAAAGGATAATCCCCAGAGATGGGTGAAGGTTTGGCTAAAAGCTGAGAAAGTTTTGCTGGGACACATGGCCAGGCTAAGGCGTCCAGAGCATGCTGGATAGGAGGAGCTCTATCCTCCACTCATGCAACAAAATTCACTCATTAAAAAACAGATTCCCCAAAGTTTAACACCTTTTAATTCCATTAATTCAATTAATATTAATGACAGATGCCAAAGTTCATACTCACTGAGACCTATGCCTTCGGGATCCCAATCATAATCAAGAGCCTGAATACGTTCCTCGCCTTCAAGATAATCTGAGAATTTCTCAGATGAGAGATTGTATTTTCGAATTCGCACGTTTTCAGGCAGTAGCAACAAAGGAGGGCTACCTGTAAAAAAGACAAGGCCTGCTTTATCTGTTTGAATTCTATCTGAACTCTTTTTTAAATAAGGTAGATATAAAATAGCAAGTAGCCTCCCACCTTTAAAAAAACGTAAGTTTTTATAGGAATCTGACTACCTCTGCTAACCAATAGAACTAACTACTATCCAACTAGTGGAAAGCTAGTATTTCTGTTAGGGATATTATCAGCTCTTTATTCTTTGTCCTCTGTGGGTAATGGTTGAGAACAAGACAAGACTGAGACCCCTAGATAGTGTCCTCTTTTCCACTGATTTTTTTCCTTATTCACTGACAATAAAACAGACAAGAGTGCAATCTCACAGAAGAAATACAGTATGTATAGTGCTGGTAAAAGTTTACCAGATGTCTTCATTCCTTACTCTTTACTGACAGATTTTATGATTCTTTTAGCAGGTAATCAGCTCCATGACTCAATTTATCTTCTAGCTAATGACAAAAACAGCTTGTTCTTGTTCTTACCCAAAGCAGCTATTTCAATGGTGACTCATCCCGAGATGCACTGCCTAGAATTTTTAAAATTTAATTTACTTGCATAATGTCAATCGAATCTCATTTAAGTAACTTTTGAAAGTTCACTTTATATATTTCCTCCGTCTTGACATTGTGTTTTATATGACTATGAGCATTTATTTCTGTCATCTCCTTAGTTAAAAGACTTAAATAGTTTTTAATTTGATGCCTAATTACCAGACCAACTGCTCAAATGCCTTTATCCTAGTTTTCATTCAGTGTCAAAACTTTGGGGGGGTTAAAATATTTAAGTATGCTAGTCAGATGTATACTTTAAAAGCCCAATTTGTATGAAGAAATTGAACAGCCATTTTACCCTTAATTTGCAAAGTAAAATGTTATTTCTTTATCAAGTTCTTTAAACTCTAGTACAAACTTCAAATCTGTAAGATTTGAAGACCTATACCCCTTGACATGGATATGCCTATTTAGATCAGACCTCTGGAAATCTGGACTATATAATACTTCTGCCACAGTCTTTCTCTTTTGTCATTTCTATCTAGTACTTATTGCCGCTTTCTATCAGGTCCGACTCTCAGATACCAACATTAACCTAAAATGTAGAACTAATGACTGAAGTTATAAATGAGCCAGACTCTATCTGTGATCGGCAGCCCATGAACAATAAAAAAGATTTATCAACAGAATGTCCTTGATTCGCCCCGACTGAATGTGACTCTTTTTTGTGATCCATCTTGAATCATAGGGCCTCAAACCTTGATCTTGGAGTGGGAGCTGGAGGGCTTCATTTATCTCCTTCTGTTGACCACCACCCTATAGGCAAGCTTTTGTTGCCTGAATATTCTGGAAGGCGACATCTTGTCCACTTTTTGAAGTTTTATCAAGGTGGACAAGAGGCTAAGCCCAGAATAATAAATAATACTGACTCCTATTTTAATTCCTGTGTATTTGTTGTGGGATTGTAGTTACTGTTTTAATCTGGCAGGAGAGGAGAGAGAAAAGCCTGGATGGGTGTTGGAAGAGAAGTAGCTGGTGAATTAAAAATAAGACTCTGAGAGTCTAAGGTTTACTTTCTGGTACACTGTACTCATCAGCATTTATTTCTCTGAAAGTCAACTGATTATTCCCAACATGAACCCATCATACCATCAGCTGCACATCGTTTTCCATACTGGTCACTCACAGACCTGAAGCCTTCGGCACAGGAACACTCATAACCTCCTTTGGTATTCTGGCAGTTCTGGGGACAAACCCCAAATTGCTCACATTCATTGATGTCTGCAGATAAAATAAAAGCAAATATCCAACATCTGCTCCCAACCATTCCTTCGAGGCCCTGCTTCTGTTTAAATCCATAGTCATAAGCAATGAAGCCTGAGAAGGCTGCAGATGAAGATAGGCAATGATGCCATCATCCGTGGAGCACTTCCTAAGCTTCAGACATTGTTTCACATGCTTTTCATGTTCATGCCTCATTTAATTCTCCAAAATGACTCTGCAATACGGACTATTCCTAAACCCAAAGTCCCAAAGCTAGTAAGCAATGAAGACAGGGTTCAACTGCAACAGAGTGACTCTGTGCAATAGCAGAACAAAATTTTCACTTTTGGAAAGCAGCTGTGTGTTGGTGTTGTTTGGTAGCACTTCCCTTGGCCTAACTAGCTTCAGGAAAGGGACTTGTTCATTTGGTTTCTTCATTGAGTTCTTAAGCTTCAGCTTCCAAAAGAACTGTCTCAATCATCTGAGTATGACACACCATGAGTTAGAAACAGCAAATTCAAATAATGAAGAACACTGAAAATCATACTCAATCCTTACCATCTTGATAAGCTACCTTCCAACTCCATACCTTAGCTCTCACTTATGTCTGGCATAAGTAAGTGTGTAATAAATATGTGTTGTTGGACTTCAATGAAGAAAGTAAAACTTTCTTAAAAATTTGATCTCCCACACTGATACAATAAGCAGTCATCATTCCTGAAGAATTCATAAATCTTATCAATTCCGCAGACATTACTAAGGATGAACTATCTGCTTACCCATCTGCTAGGGACTGGCAAGAGAGCATGGAAAAAAGGTAATTGGCACCCCCAAGTGTTGTTTGTTTGTTTGTTTCATGATCCAAGAAATTAACAAGCAAAACCTTAACATTTGTTATCATTGGTTATATACATCTTGAAAGTAGAGCTTACACTCTCATTCAGAATTGATCATCACCCTGTCACAGTATAATTATTGGTGCACTTAAGTATTTTAGTGAGCTAGAATCAAGAGTTTAGCCCCATTAAGGGAATTAAACAGTGGTTTAATAAAAGGGAATGCGTGGAGAACCTAATGAGTATGAGGATCACCTAATGGGAATTGGAGGAAATATACTTTACCATCACAGGAGTTTCTGTCCAAAATACTGGCTTTGAACCCGGGTCTACAGGAGCAGATAAAGCCTCCTTCACTTAACTGGGTACAATTTTGTTCACATAGATTCTCCGCACATGATCTTTCTTTTCCTGTATCTGGAAAAACAATCTTAGCATTACAAATGAAAGGTATAAACCTATCTTTAGCCTATTATAGGACACCTCAAGATAACCCCTTTCCATAAGTGTAGAGGATTGAAGACCTCTGTATTCAGATAGCTGGTAATGGGGTGAATGCCATTTATACAATTGTATATAATGTTAGATCCTTGAGTTAATCTTCCTGTTATACTCAGCACTGCCAGGCTTCCTAGGGCATCCATTTCCGGAATCCAGAACTATAAGTCAGGGGCTCTTTACAAATGGAACCATCTGTTTCATATATATATATATGAATTAAGATATATATATAATATATGTAATATATCTTATTATATGTGTAATAAAAAACACTGATACATTTTAGAGCAACATAACAAATAGAAGAAAATTATAAAGTTGTAAGACCAACTGAGATATATGTACATATATGTATCAAGTGTTGGCCAGAGCACAGTAAAATGCATATAGTTATTAGTCATACAACTGCTATAAGAACCATAAAGTGGCACACATGGAAAGGAATTTTGCAACAACATGCACGAACCACTTTAAAAATACTCATACTCTGTTAACCAGCTATTCCATGTTAATACATTTTCCCTCAAAAAGTAATAAAAAATGTGCACTATGATTTATGTTTAAGGATTATAAATTGTTGAAAATAAAATTGTGAAAACAACTTGAACAATTACGGTTTACTGTGTTTTATCAAATCTAAGAAAGACACCATTGATGCACCATTTTATGTAATGTTAAAATAGAAAAAGTCTGGGACTTACACTATGGCCATGTTATCAATTCAAGAATTATCCTTGTTTCAGAGATGTTTAAATGTGAAAATAAACATGCATCTTACAATCAATAAGTTATGATTATCTACATGATGATTGCTAGGCAATCATTCAAATTCGTGATTTCAAATTTGACTTGGAAAATATAACGAAAATGGAGGGAAAGACAGGAATGCTAAATATAGAATATGTCTTTAGATTTTTTAATATTAAGAAATGACTTTTGCACATATGTATTAAAAAAGACAATGAAGTACACCAAACTTAAGATTAGTTCTCTTTTAGTTATGGGAGTCAAGTCATTTTTACTTTTGATTGTTAATATATTTTCTGGATTTTATAGTTTTCATAATGAAAAAAAATTCAACGATAGTTCATTTTTATAGGGCTTATATGAATGACCCTTGTTATCCCTGCTGTTCTGGAGAACAGATACTCCCAGGCAGACTTTCAACAGCTCAGACTCCATCCTCACACTTCATTGCTCATCAATGCCCTGAGTTCTTATCTCTGCCAATATCTGTCAAAGCCATCTGGCTTTCATTTTTGTTATTATTGCAAGTTTGCTTCTTTTATCCTGAGTCTCCATCTACCCTCAAACCTAGATCTTACAAGGAAGCTAACAAAGATGAACATATGTAATGAGTGATAATGGAGGTCAAGGCGTGGGAAGGGTGGTGGTTATCTCCATAAAGCATTTAAGTTTTATCTGTGTTTCAAATGAAATGTCTCTTGGTCACGGCCTTCTGAATATTTTAGCCAAAGAGACTGTAGTATCTCCTGGCTCAATTCTTCCAAAGCAAAACAGATTTATATCTATCTGTCTCCTACAGTAGGAAATAAGGGTCCCTTAAGAATATGATGACTATTTAAGTATCTGTGGTTTGAGTAGACTAAAAACATTGAGTTTCAAAAAGGAAAAATAATTACAAAATAAAGCACAATATCATTCAATGGAATGCTGCCCTTAGAGTTCATACTTCAAAGCTATATACATGAAAGCCTCAGTTTAGCTCTTAAGAACTACACATTGCTAAATAAGTCTATTCAGATTTTTTATTTCTTCTAGTGTCAGTTTCATCGTTTTCTATCTTTCTAAGAATTTGGCCATTTCACCTAAGTTGTCTAATTTGTTGACATAAAGTTTCTCATAGTATTCCCTTATTATCTTTTAAATTTCTGTAAGGTTGGTAGTGATGTCTCCTCTACAATGTTAATAAATGTGACCTGTTTTTATTAATTTGGATAGCCTTAAGCCAGTCACATAACCTCTTTGGGTCTCATGTATATAATTAAGACTCTGTAATCTCCTCTCAGCTCTAAAATCATGAGACTAAAGGTCCCAGGATGTAAACATTTCTGGACCAAGTGCTCCCCTGAGTGAGTTATACTCTTATGAAGGAAGAGTCCTTCAAACAAGAGCAGAAACATTGTAAGATTCTTCCACAAACATGAGGAACTTACAACTTCTTTTGATAACAATGACCATCTTAATCTACAAACAACAGATATATTCAAACCCAAACATCTAACACTCTAAAAATACTAATGTCTTTCCTTTCCCGATTTTAAAATACTTTTTAAAAAGCAACAAGCCTGGGTGGCTCAGTCATTAAGTGTCTAGGTCATGATCCCACGGTCCTGGAATTGAGCCCCACATCAGAGCAGGGAGTCTGCTTCTCCCTCCCCCACTCCCCCTACTTGTGTTCCTCTCTCACTGTCTCTTTCTCTGTCAAATAAATAAATAAAATCTTTAAAAAATAAATAAAAATAAATAAAAAGCAAACATATGCCCTGAACACCTCAGAGATCCTGTTTAAAATAAATAGGAGATGGAGAAGAGAAAGGGAAAAGAAAAGAAAGGCAAGTAGATTAGTAGCACCCAAGAACTGGTATTTTAAATAAGAATTCTATAATAATAATAAAAAAGGAATCCACAAACCAAATAAATAGATAAGAATTCTATGTCTCAAATTATTGACCCACAGCACTAAGACTGATTTGCTATCATATATTCACTTAATACCTTAAAAGAAATGCGGCTTCTGTACCTAAATTACTATCTATGCTACTTATTTTCTTTAAATAAACCCTGCTTTTAATCAAATGTCATTTGAATTAAAAGTACCATGGTCAATTGTAAGCTTTTTAAATGGCAACTAAAAGAGGAACTAAGGTTTGACCCAAGCCCAACTAGAAAATACTCCAAACTCCTGGAACAGTTCATTTACCAGTCTCAGTACCAGACTCAGAAAATCTAACACCCAGTTTTGCAAATCCTGTCATGTTCATGCTTTTTAAAATATTTAATCAAGTCACATTGTTAGGTCAAAAATTCCAAGCCCCACTAGGGAAGTATGTGAAATAAAATCAATTCATTTATGACCAATTATTTACCCTCCTTTCTAACTCACACAGGAGAAAAGTTGCCAGGAAATCCTTGGGATGCCTCAGGAAAAAAGCAATTAAAGCCCAAGAAGTTGAAAATGTATGAAGCTAACTAAAATGACTAAGTCATGGGCTCCTAGAATTTGAATAATTTTTTTTCCTATGAAGAAACTGAGGCTTGGAGAGGTCAGTTGGAGAGGTCAGCTGTTCCCCAAAGGGGCACAACTAGTGGATGAGGAAACTAGAGGCCAGCTCTCCTCATCTGGAGTCACAGGACCATTCAAATTCTGCCTCTGCCATTCTGTATGACCTTAAGCTCTCTGAGATTTATTATACAGATAGACATAATAACAGCAACACAATGGGGTTTGCTTGAGTGACAAATTAGATAATGTATGTGCAAGGATTTCATTAAGAGCTCTAAAGGACTAAAAAGGTGTGAATTATTAACATGTCATTCCAACATTTCCATCACAATATTGAACAAGAACCACCCCTTGACTGTGTTCATCAACCTTTTCCTACACAAAGTCCTCCCTCTACTTTAAAAATAAATGTTCCTTCCGAGGTCCCCTGTGACATCCCCATCTTTATCAATTCCCCTTAGAAGTTTTTCCCCCACGTGCCAAAGGATACTCCATTTGGCTTAAGGTGAAAAAATATGCAGACTAATAAAACAAAATACATAGCTTTAAGGTGATGGGAGGCACCTAGTTAACTGGGAGGAGGTGCTCTGGAGTTAGGTAGAGCAGAGTTCAAATCCTTACTCAGCTTCTTGATGGCAAAAAGACATGCAGTTTTTTCACACTTGTAAGCCCGTTTCCTCATTAAAAAATATTTGAGGGGCACCTGGGTGGCATAGTCAGCTAAGCGTCCAACTCTTGGTTTCAGCTCAGGTCATGATCTCGGGGTCATAAGGTGGAGCCCCACGTCCTAGAGCACCTAGCACAGAGTCTGATTGGGTTTCTCTCTTCCTCTCCCTCTGCCCCTCCCCACCCCCAATCTCTCTCTTTCATGTAAATAAATCCTAAAAATTGAGAGAGACGGGGCGCCTGGGTGGCTCAGTCGTTAAGCATCTGCCTTCGGCTCAGGTCATGATCCCAGGGTCCTGTGATCGAGCCCTGCATCAGGCTCCCTGATTGGCGGGAAGCCTGCTTCTCCCTCTCCTGCTCCCCCTGCTTGTGTTCCCTCCCTCACTGTGTCTCTGTCAAATAAATAAATAAAATCTAAAAAAAAAAAAAAATGAGAGAGAGAATAATACCCAGCTCATAAGATTGTTACAAGGATAAAATGAGATAATCCATGTAGTGTTTCGCACAATGTCTGATACAGGGTAAATGCAATAATGGGTAGCTATAGGCTTGACTGCCGTTCAGAGCACAAAGTAAATTAAAGAGAAATATGTGGTTATCATCTACTTGATGTTATTGCATGCTTTCATTAGGTAAACCTGAGTTACTACATGAAATAAAATAATACATATTTACTTACTGCAACCCGTTTCATCAAAATGGTCACCACAGTCATCAACATCATCGCATACAAGATACTGTGAAATGCAATGTCCATTGCTACACTTAAATTCATTTTCTGTACAAGGTCTAGAGGTCGAAGCTAAACCTGTAATTTAAGAACAAAAGTTAAAGGCGAAGTCAAAACTTTCTCTTCTGTGGAACAAGATGTTTCCCTCTGTGGTGGATAGTTATTGCTCAAAAATAAACCTGTTCTTGCCTACATTTCCCAGTCTCCCTTGCAGTTATGTTGGGACCATGTGACTAGTTCTGGCCAATGGGCTATGAGTAGGAAGTGATATGTGTCACTTCTGAACTGAAGCAGTTAAAGCTCATGTGTCTCCCTGCTTTGGCAACCTTGGAAGCCATGTGTTTCAGGTGGCCTAGCTACAAGATGGAGGGGTTGGGCAACCTGCACTGGCCTTTACTTGGGTGAGAAGTAAGTCTTCATTAGGTACCACCACTGAGAGTTTGAAATTTGTTGGGTGCAGAGGTAGTATGATTTACCCTGAATAGTATATATATCAGGTACTTTCCTAACAAAAACCTAAATTATGTGGCACTACCTTCGTAGTCAGGAGGCAAGCAATGAGCAAAGGGATACTGGAGGCAGGAAAGATGGAGACCCATATTATGCAAAGGCAAAGCATTTGGTAAAAGTGTCAACTTTGGAAAAACTGGAAGGCTGACCACCTGCTTATTGAACCTGTCAATCTAGGGAAAGAGGTGAGAAAACAGAATGTTAGTAGTGTGCATTACTTGCCATTACCTGAGTTTGGCAAGGGAATGTAAATCAGAGAAAAGTTCAGGGAAGAGCCAAATGATTTATAAGCAGAAATGAAGTAAAATAAAGTCCAGAAATTTGATGTGTGGGAGAAGCTGACTGCATTTAGATCCCAAACAGTAAGATTCTGAAATTTAGAAGGCTTTGAGACACAAATAACCAGTAAAACCTCTGAGTTGGATGAAATGACTGCCCATCTATTTTTCTAGATGGCCTGAATGTAACCGATGATCAGCTGAGACAAAGGTGCATGGGGAAACAAAGCAAAGAAATAAAGCAGATTCAAAAACTGTGTCTCAAGAAACACCCGAGCCCACTGGTGCACCAGAACTGCTATAGACTGGTGAATGCGATGAGTCTCTCATTCTTCCTTGCTCAATGGGAATCTTTATTTCTATTATGCTTCCTCGGATCCACCACTATCTATTGGGGGCAGAGGGGCACAAATAAAACTTGTTTATTAGTTTATGTTTCTTCAAACCAAGAGGAACCATATCTGCAATTGACAGCAGGACTGCAACCTATTATCCAGAACTCCTGGATTTCAGTTACTGAATGGGACTATGAGTCATGTCCCTTGGGGATAGGTTCAGGGTGTTCTATGCAGGGGAAGGAAAGTGTAAACGGATTTTTAGTGACATAAGAGTAAATTGTGGTAGAAACCACTGGTATTCACTAAACATCCATGCACTTCCCCGAAGTTAGATTGGGGCCTTGTGACCAGTTTCAACCGAAGGACCACAAGCACAAGCAAGATCTATCACTTCCATGCCCAGGAAATTAAGAACCTGTGTGCCTCTTTCATTTCCCTCTTCTCCTGCCTCGGCAACCTTGAAGACTATGTGTTGCAGGTGGCATACTTCCAGGACAGAGGAGAACTGCATGACCTTCATCAAACTTTAAATCAACCTCTGCTACCGGGGCGCCTGGGTGGTGCAGACAGTTGGGCATCCAACTCTTGGTTTCAGCTCAGGTCATGATCTCAGGGTTGTGGGATCCAGCCCTGCATTGGGCTCTGTGCTGAGCGCAGAGTCTGCTGGGGTTTCTCTGCCCTCTGCCCCTCTCTGCCTCCTGCTCTCTCTCAAATAAATAAATAAATCTTAAAAAAAAAAATTTAACCTCTGCTACTTTATTGAAATGTTGCAGTTTGTCTACTGTGATGGCAAGCAGTGATTCCTTTGACTAACATCCTATTTTTTGGGACGAGTAAGTTTACTGCCCCTTTTATCCACTCTCAGATTTGACCACATGCTACAATTGTCTTGCTCCATAAAAAAAATGGCAATAGTAGTAAGGGAAAATGGAAAGAGAAGGGGAGAAGGGAAAACCTGCTCAAAATTTTAAAAAATGTCTTATTTCTTGGTTTTCATCCTTTTGTGCCATGCCTCAAATGAACAGAGGAACAATGTTATAACCATAGGTTCACATCTGCCAAAAAACCAAAAAACCATCAAACAAGTACAAGCCTGAGCACTGCCATAGTGTCCTAGCCCTCTCTGACACACACCCCCCCCAGTCTGAGAGCTGGCGGTGAACAGTCTAAGCCACATCAATACAAGGGATGGAAAGTAGAAAAATGAGCCATTTATCTAAATTTTCCCAAAGAGTATCCTTTTAGGGAAAAAAGCAACTGGAGTCAGGGGAAATCATTTTTCTCACTGACTTTTCTCTAGGTAAATAACCCCCAAAATTAATCAACTCTCCCCTTCAATGGATAGATTTTAAAACATTGAGTCACAAGGGGAAAGCACAGATTTTTTTTCACTATCTAAAACATTCAATGCCACCAGTTTGAAACCTCTATCTTAAAATAATCCATTATTTTTTCTCTTCTGGGAAATGAATTTCCATTTTAAAGATACATGTAAGACCAGCTCTGTTAACACTGGTGCTGCCTTTTTGAATGTGATCGTTTCCGCTGAGCATTCAGAAGTTCACATGCCTACATTAACAATTAGTAACTCAATTCTGAAGAATGACCAAACCTCACTTTTGAAAACAAATAAGCCATTACTTTGTGAAGCGTGAGTCAACTAGTAGTCTTTGTTCTCATTTCTCAAAAAAAAGCTTATTGAACATTTAAACGAAGACTAAAAAATTAGAGGACTTGCTCCAATAAGATGGGAATAAGCAGGGACGGGATGCATCTGACTAATGTGTGTATGTATATAGTCTGTAAACGATTGTCAACAGAGATCTGCAGTCGTAGGTCCAGCTCAAGCCTCTGCAGAACTAACTGAAATCCCAGAAGTACATTTTGCAAACTGCAGACAACTTGGGCCCTTAGTTTTTCCTTCTTCTTTTTCCCTTTTGCTTACACTGCTCCTCTTTCTCATCACTCCCATCTCCACAGTCATCCACGTGGTTGCACAGCTCATGCTTATAAATACAGCGATTGTTGTCACATCGGAACCGGTACGGTGACTCACAGGAAACATCCACTGAAAGGAAAGATGGAGAAACAAAAGCACAAGTTGAGAGTAGAACGTCAGCGTCAATATCTAAAATGCTCCCATGCCAGCACCAGGCTGGCCCCATTCATCCATTCATCTGCTCACTCAATGAACCAATCCACAAATACATCTTGAGTTCCTAGCACACCCCATGGCACCGTGCCAAGAGCCAGATACAATGCAGAACAAGAAAGACATAGTCCTTGTCCTCACAGAACTTTCATTCTAACAGAGAAACAGACTTTGCCAACAAACTATTCCATTACAACTGTGAGAAGAGCCACAAACTGGACCTGCTATGATGGCATCTACTGGAGAGACCTGATATAGATCAGGGGAAGGAGGGATCAGAAGAGGCTGGGGAAGGTTCAGAGTCAAGAAGGAGCACAGCAGCTGTTTGGACCTGAATCAGTCTCTGTAGCCAGAGCAGAGAATGGGGGTGACTATGGCAAGCCATGACGCTGGAGACGCTGGTAGGACAATACATGACCTCTTAACCTAATAGTAAGTAGGTCACTCTTTGTCTCTCCAACTGCAGTTGTCACTGACCCTCCAGTGCATGGTATTTCATACCATGACAGACTTTCCTTCCTGAATTTCCTCACCTCTTACATTTAAAGTTGCTATTTCACAAGTGAACTCTCATTTTGTTGTCCAGAGTTAGACTTCTAGCTGATGCTTATGCACCTGTGAGGAACCCAAAGGTAGAACCCAGGTCCCTTACTTGTTTGGTAAAGAAGGCATGGCCCTCAGAAATTGGGTAAACTCAATACACGTGTGTTCTTCTTCCACATGGAAGGCTTTGGCTGTTTGATTTTCCTTCTGTCTTTGTATCACACACAGGAGCAAAAGGAGAAACTTGTAGTAAGGTCGACCGGGGGTAAAAAAGTCAGATCCAAGAGCTGATTCTTAGAAGTACTGCTAACAGAACTGTTGCAGGAATTCTTTGCTGTGAAAGATGTTGCAACACTATAAAATAGTGCTGGTCACTTTTTAATGTGGTTGTGTCTCTGCCTCTCCACTTCTTAATGGGGCCGTGGGCACTTTATCTCATAGAGGGAGCAACTTCCTAAGGACTTCTTTGAAAGTTACACATGCTTAAGGTATTTTTCAAGACCCATCAAGTTAAAAGCAAAACAAAACATGGTTCCTTCCTAACAAGAAAAGAAGTGGCAAGAAAAATGTGGAGATGCCACTGCAAAAATATAATGTAGCCTAATTAAAGTGCTCTGAACGGAAGGAGATACTGACACGGCATTTTTGTCAAATCTTTGGGCTAACAATGAACAGGGATGAATGTTTGTCTAACATTCCCATGTTCCAAATAGGGAACTGGGAAAGAAGACCAAGTAAAATCACAGTGATGCTGCTCATGCATCCAATACTCAAACTGTCTCCAACTGCCCTCCGGCATCACATGCTCCATGAAAAAAGCGTTGAGATTTTGCCAAAAGACACCACTCCCATACCCGCCCTCTGTCTCCCTCTTACAGCACAGGTGAAGCTCTTCGTCAGAACCATCGCCACAGTCATCATCACCATCACACTTCCAAGATGACCTGATACACACGTGATTTTTACATTCGAACATAGTAGCCGAGCAATATGCACCATTGGGGAAGCGAGTGGCTGTTGGTGGAGAGGAGACATATTCAAATTATTAGAAAAAGTTACTAGTTCTGAAAAGGTAGCCTGCTGTATTTGTCCTTTAGCTCTTTCCATGATAGCCTGGTCTTCCTTAATCAAGACATACTGTCGCCTTCTACTGTCTGAAATTATGATGGAATACCTCTTAACAACTGTTGTCCAATCCCACTTTTCAAAGATATGAGTCATTCTGTGGATGGCACTGGACTGTCTCCTCTATTAGACAAGAGAAAATCTTCAGCTGCGTCAGCCCTGGCCTTACCCATCATCTTTATATAGTTTCTCTGAAACCAGGTTTTAAAATGTGGCAACCATATCATTAATAATACCCATCATGGATAATCAAAAACAGTTCATATTTATTCAGTATTCATAAAGACTAAAATGTGACTGATCATGTTGACCTTCATTTTTAAGCTTTTTGTATGCCATAATGCAATTTAGAAAAATGTTAATGCTGTAAATTCAGTATGTTCTAATACCCAATCCAAGTTCTTTATACCCATCTATTCATTGCTCGAATATTCTTGTTTGCCTGCGGATTTTTTTTTCCAGTTAATGGTTTGTATCAGAGGTGATAATATGTAAGCATGTTTGTTAGCACAGATATTTAATATATTCTCTATTTAAAATATTGTTAGTGAGGGCCGCCTGGGTGGCTCAGTTGGTTAAGCATCTGCCTTCGGCTCAGGTCATGATCCCAGGGTCCTGGGATTGAGCCCCGCGTTGGGCTCCCCACTCCACGGGAGGCCCGCTTCTCCCTTGCCCACTCCCCCTGCTTGTGTTTCCTCTCTCGCTGTGTCTCTCTCTGTCAAATAAATAAATAAAAATCTTTTAAAAAATAATAAAAATAATAAAATAAAATAATAAAATATTGTTAGTGAAATGCACTTGAATGACTACTAGAAACTATTTGACCCCAGGTGAACCAGTAATTACCAATGAACGCTGAATAGAAAATCCCTATAGCCTATTCATGTTAAGAAGTGGTGGCTGATGGAGAGGTGGGGTCTAAAAGGCCATATGCATACATTTCAAGACAAACAGTGCTATGGGGGCCCCGACACTTACGACAGGTGGCTTCATCAGAGGCATCTAGACAGTCAGCGATTCCATCACATGTCGACTGCTCAGGCACACAGTGTCCACTCTGACACTGAAAATATCCAGGTTGGCATGTCTTCATCTCTGAAGAGAAAAGACTGTCATTCCAGTAGGCCTTGTTCTCAGACAGGTCCGTGGAATAAAGTACTTCATCACATTCCTATCCACACCCTGTGACTAGCGCACGGCAAACGCACAGCTGTGGTTAGCGGGTGAATAAATTCTCCAAAAATACAATTTTCTCCAAAAATTCACATTCAACATATGGAGATGAAAGTACCTATCTCTCCCCTATTATATAATCTCCAGCATTCTCTCAGAAATCTGCATTTCCAGACCCAACCTTTAGTGAGTAAAGAGCTATAAAAATCATTTGGGGTTTATGATTCCTAGTCTTATGCCCTGACCTTTACACCAGAGAGCTACAGAAATATATCCCTCAAGGCCACGTCCTGGGGAACAGTAGGAAAAATGAATGCTTTTGTTGTTGTTGCTTATAAGGACAATGCAGATTAAAGTCTGCTCCTAGGAAATATTTAAGTTAAAATGAGATTTTCAAAAATCTCTTGCCATTTTCCCCTATTACTAATCAAGACTGCCGTAAGTTAAGAATAAAGCATAGAAAATACAGAGCAGAAGGTACTGTGTTATGCTAAGGCTTATATATTACATAAATTATACAAAAATTGTTTTACTCTAAAAAAAAAATCATCCAAACTCTCACTTGAAGTCCCTTCTTCTGTCTAATATGCTGACTCTAGTACTCCACCCCATGGTAAGCCTCTAAAAGGACTCTGACAGTTACCACAGTCCCGCTCATCTGAGTTGTCGCCACAGTCATTGGTATGGTCACAGACCCATCGAGAAGGAATACAGCTGTGATCATCACATCGAAACTCACTTTCCGAACACTCCCGGGGGACTGCAAAGGAAAGCCACCCAGCCATTAGTGGGAACCAGGAATCACACATAGGAGACAGATTTGTGAGTTGGCCTGGGTACCCTCAGTGTGCCCGGCACTCCTGTGTCCCAAGTCCTAGCCATCTGCTTGGGCAGGCAGACTGTCCCCCAAAACTAGACCTTCTATCTCAATTTTAAGAATGTAAAGAATGGCCTTTATTAAGAGTTTTCTCCAAAGGTGATTTAATCTTAAGATAAGTGCTGCTCTCATGACAGTCTAGGTAACCTCCTGTAGGATTAAACATGAACTTTCTCAAATTTAAAATTTATTGGATCACACTTTTGTCTTAAGTTTTAGCCAACTGATATCTGCAGGTGCAATCAGCATCCTGATTCTCTCAATTGCCTATGGAAAATGGCAATCACTTCTTACTTCCAAAAAGTGACTAAAGTTAGAATGTATTCCATATTACAGGGTACCTGGCTGGTTCAGTTGGTAGAGCATTCAACTCTTGGGCTTGTGAGTTCAAGCCTCACACTGGGGAGCCTACTTAAAAAAAAGAAGAATGTATTCCATATTAGTCTATCTGAAATTGACATATACATGAATCAATGACATATGTTCAGGGCAGGGTCTCATTAAAGTTGTTTTCAAAATACAACCAGTTATTCAGAACTATCTAGTTTGATGTGATCCAAACCTTTGGCTTCTTTTCCTTGAACTCCCTGTCCAATTCCTTATAGTCAGCATCTTCACTGGGAGAGAGGAACTAAAACCTGACCTGTCATTTAACCATTAGCCCTCCTAAAAATAGGCAGTTATTCCAGGGGTGATCCCAATCCTAAATATAAGATCTCTTCCCTCTGCTATTAAGACCATCTTGAGGCAAGCACTTAACAAGCAGTGTCTTTGGGTTATCATCTTTCCTTCCTGAACTTCTCTTGGTCCTGATTTTTTTCTTCCTATTCTTTATCTTATTATATTTGACCTCTATGACAAGTCACCTAGAAAAAAAGTTAGATATAAAAAAATTCAACAAACCAAACATATACTTGAGTAAACATCCTTCTCCCCAAACTTCATTATAAGCATCTTAAAGGGAGATGCTTCTGTTTTTAGTCCAAGAAAAAGTGGAAACGTACCAGTCAGCAGAATGCAAGAGATCAGGTTAATTGTCATCCTACCCACTGAGGATGAATGGCACAGACAACTGAATTATGGACAAAGAACAGACAGCACAACGCTGATAGCACGTAAAGATGGTAGAACCCTGAACACTCACCACAGTTTTCCTCATCTGAGTGGTCTCCACAGTCATTGTGCCCATCACACCTCCAACGAAGAGGGATGCAGTGGTGATTATTACAGCGAAATTCCCCAGAAGGTTTGCACGTCCTTTCCTCTACAAAGCATAGTCATTGCAAAGACTTCAGAAGCTGGAGGCTTTCTTGTGAGACAATTTGAGAATTATGCTACCATATTCTCAAAGCTCCCAGAGAGAGGAAAGCTGGCAGCATTCACTGTCAATATTCCTCTTTTGGCTAACCTGAACCTATCCTACTTAAGTAAACTTTAAACTGTTTTAAACTAGATTCATTCTTTTTTGCAGAAACTGCTCACAAAATAAATTGGCATCTGGCTTCTAATTTGCAACAAAGACCTGGAAAGGTAAGTGATGCCAACAGCAAATAGAACATTTCCATCTCATTCCTTTAGCTGATTAAATTGAGTGTTATTAAATTCAGCATTAAAATAACCCATTAAATGCTTCCTTACTCTCTTCCAACTAAACCTAACACATGCACTCACAGACATTCGGATTTCAAGTTAAAGTATATGGCTAACCTTGACAGATTCTATTAATTCATTTGGCCTTTTGTCCCTAAGTTCTTTCCATGTTGCCAAAGTGACTTACAACTTTCTAAAAGATGATATGGACAGAGAGAAGTTCAGAATATGAAAATCTCCAAAGAAGAATATTCTGATTTTGAAGTATTCTTCTTCGAGATAGGTATCAAATCTTTTCTCTGCCCCCTTCCAGTCAGTCAATCTATAAAACTGTCAAGTGTGAATAAGGATTCTACATTTAGGAGAAATTATGTAAGTTCCTAGTATCTTAACATCTTCCCCAATTACAACATCCTTTGGGATGGGATTTCATTTAAGACGATATAAATTAAACTCCCCCAATAGCCCACTAAATGCTAAAAAAAAAACTGTAGCATGTTACTAGAAAAATCAATAGATGATGCTTTTTCAGAGGTAAACGGAGGAACAAGGACATGGGAAAGGCACTCTCATCACCCAGATGGCACTTGACACTTCCGTGTTCTTGCCCCTCCCCCCACACCCCTGCAGCCCCTCCTACCACAGCCTTGCTCATCACTGTTGTCCCTGCAGTCGTCGAAACCATTGCACACAGCCCACTGTGGGATGCAGCGGTAGTTCGTTCTACAGCTGAATTCTGTATGGTTGTCACAGCGATGGCTCACTGAAGAGGGAGGAAAGAGCAAAGTCAGAACTGAATTCCTAGTCCAAAAGACACCTTCCCGTTGTCATATGAAGGACGTGGTGCTGAGGAGTAACAATTACCGCGTTACCATCTGGACTGATTCCGGCAACATGTGTCTGTTTTAGGTGTGATCTATTTACCAAGAGCAGAAAGCATCTTCAGTTTCCTCCCCATGTCAGTATCATTCATTTGTGTTACAGGATTAACTACGGGGGAGTGGAGGAGGGGAAGGACTGGGCTTGAAGTAAAAAATACCTGGGTGTCAGCTCTACCACTAAATAGAAATGTGACCAACTACTTAAGGTGAGCCTCAGTTTCCTCATCTGGAAAATGGGAATTGGTAACATGCACATTCCCTACCACACAGTATTTCCCTGAGGCTCAAACGAGAAAGTGCTAGACATACACAAATGTAAGTTCTTGTGATCATACTTTGGAGAGTTAGATATCCAGGGTATGGAGAGGAAGAATCAGCCCCTTTCGCAACAGGGTCTGGTTCCACCTGCAAACCACACAGCTATACTTTGCGTTTTAGTGCCAGAGTCAGCAGGGAGAGCCAAGAGGGAGTGTGCCATGGGGCTGAAGCGGGCGCTTCCCTGTCCTCTCTCAATCCCCCAGGTTCTCCTGTTCCCCCCCCCCCCCCCCCCGCTCTGCTCACACAGGTCCCTCCCGCAGAACTCACTGCATTCGGGCATGGGCTCATCCGAGTAGTCTCCACAGTCGTTGTCCACATCACATTTCCAGTCCTGAGGGATGCAGTGGCTATTGGCACACTTGAAGTAGCCTGGCTGGCAGATCCTGCTGGCACAGTTGTAAATGTCTTCGTCTGAGTTATCCCCACAGTCATTCTCCGAGTCACACCGCCAGGCTTCAGGGATGCAACGTTTGTTGGCACACTGCCATTCACTGGACTCGCAGCGGTGATGCTCTGCAAGAAGGGGCGTTGGGTTGCAAGGGGTTAGGGACAGAAGCTCCTAATTTACACTGAGGGATCTTGGAGAGCCTGATCCTAATTTCTTTTTAGAGAACTTCCGTCCCAGTGCCCTTATTATCTGCCAGTACCACGACACGGTCAGTTGTTCTCTTGAAGATTACTGTCTCCTAAATTCTTAAGCATCTTTCTCTTGCATGCAGAATTAGGAGGTAAAGACTGAGTCACTGATGGCCTATGAAATTCACCTTCTCCTGTGCCTGTTCTCCTAATGGACTTGGTGTCTGCTGTTGTTGCTAATGTGTTCTTTTGTTTTCAGTTTGGAGGGTTTTTTCCTTGGCTTTTTTTAAAAATGAAAACACAAATAAATATTACACAGTATTAAAATGAGAGTGGGAAAGCCTCCTTTTGCCCTCAGTGTTAGCTCTCCAGGAGTGTTCTATTACATAGCACATAGTGGCAAACCGCCGATACAGACAACACACCATCTAATTCAACCATTCACCTTGTAGAGACCTTAGTCTATCTCAAGAACTTTAGAATAATATAGGATGGGCTTCTTGACTTTTCTCCTAGGACTCTGGACCAGTTTTGGGGTTATGACTTGCAGAAAATCCCCACAGAATCATGGTTGTACACAATCTACTAAGAAGGGGGCCAAAGGTGGTCTCGAGCCATCGAACACACCACAGAGAATCTGGTCCTCGTCAGAGCCATCGGGGCAATCTTGGTGAGCATTGCACAGGAAGTGGGAGCTGGTGCAATTGCCGTCCGTGCACTGGAACTGGCCGAGCTGGCAGAAGCGCTGTGGGCAAAGGACTGGTTCGTCAGAGCCATCCGAGCAGTCTCTCTGCCCGTCGCATTTCCACCAGATAGGAATACACCTGCACAGAGAAAATATAGCACTTCTCTGAGCAAAGCACAGGGTGGTAGAGGCTACCTGGAGAGAAGGCATCAAAACTGAACCCCATGTTGTAACACACTTGAGTTCCTTTACCGTGGCATATTTTTGGAGAAAACATTACTAGATGAGATGAACCAGGTTTGTTAAGACCCAAAGTCATGCTGGAAAAATGCTTTGACCTAATGGTTCAATTCCTGCCACAGGAAACAGTGGACTGTGTGTTTAGGGCTACAGTTCTGGTAGTAGGAACTGGTTGGGACCCTCTGCTGGGGTGACGTAACAGACAAATGGGTATTGGTTGGGAAGGTAGAGGGCACTTTCACTTATTGAAAGCCTAGGTCAAGATGGATACATGCTAGATTCTAAATCTAAGATATTTTATTAAATCATCAGAACAATCTGCCACTGGATCTTAAATGCCATGGTTTGCACTGTTGTCTCCTCCTGACTTCGCTCTCTGACTCAGTCCCCCTAGTCATCAATGGTCTGTGGCCACAGTGAGGGAAGTCATCTGTGGCCATGTTTTGTAACAGATACAAATAATCAAAAGTGGATTTAAATGTGTAATCCTGGATCCTCTGGCATAGTAACTAAGAAGCTAGGCTAGTATATTGAGTGGGGAAGACAGAGAAATTCTATCACTTTTTTTCCTTTTTCTTTTTTTTCAAATTTTTATTTAAATTCTACTTAGCGGGTGCCTGGGGGTCTCAGTCGGTTAACCATCTGCCTTCCCCTCAGGTCATGATCCCGGGGTCCTGGAATCAAGTCCTGCATTTGGCTCCCTGCCCCACAGGGAGCCTGCTTCTCCCTCTGCCTCTCTCTCTCTCTCATGAATAAATAAATTTTTAAAAATCTTAAAAAAATAATAAATTCTACTTAGTTAACATATAATGTAATATAGGTTTCAGGAGTAGAATTTAGTGATTCATCATTTACATATAACACGCAGTGCTCAGCACAATTGACCTCCTTAATCCCCATCATCCATTTAGCCCATCCCCCACCCACCACCCCTCCAGCAACCCTCAGTTTGTTCTCTACAGTTAAAAGTCTTTTTTTTTAAATTCAATTAATTAACATACATGCATTATTAGTTTCAGAGGTAGAGTTCAGTTATTCGTCAGTTGTATATAACACCCAGTGCTCATTTTATCACGTGCCCTCCTTAATGCCCATCACCCAGTTACCCCAGCCTCCTAACCCCCTCCTCCCCCAAGAAACCCTCAAGTTGTTTCCTATGATTAAGTCTCTTATGGAGTTTGTCTCCCTCTCTGATTTCATCTTGTTTTATTTTTCCCCTCCCTTCCCCTTGATCCTCTGTTTCTTAAATGGTTTGCTTTCCTTTCTTTTTTTCCCCTTCCCCTATGTTCATCTGTTTTGTTTCTTAAATTCCATATATGAGTGAGATCATATGGTATTTGTCTTTCCCTGAATGACTTATTTTGCTTAGCATAATACAGTCTAGCTCTATCCACATCATTGCAAATGACAACATTTCATTCTTGCTGATGGCTGAGTAATACTCTATTGTATATATACCACATCTTCTTTATCCATTCATCAGTCAATAATTTGGCTACTGTTGATAAGGCTGCTATGAACATCAGGGTGCCTGTGTCCCTTCAAATCAGTATTTTTGTATCTTTTGAGTAAATACCGAGTAGAGCAATTGCTGGGTCATAGGGTAGTTCTATTTTTAACTTTTTGAGAAACTTCCATACTGTTACCCAGAGTGGCTGCACCAGCTTGCATTCCCACCAACATCATAAGAGGGCTCCCCTTTCTCTGCATCCTCACCAACACCTGTTATTTCCTGTGCTGTTAATTTTAGCCATTCTGACAGGTGTGAGGGGGTATCTCATCATGGTTTTGGTATGAATTTCCCTGATGATGAGTGATGTTGGGCATCTTTTCATTTGTCTATTGGCCATTTGGATGTCTTTGGAAAAAATGTCTATTCGTGTCTTCTGCCCATTTCTTAACTGGATTATTTGTTTTTTGGGTGTTGAGTTTTATAAGTTAATAGATTTTGTATACTGACCCTTTATCAGAGAAATTCTACCACTCTTGAGGGCTATTTTTCAGTGTACAAATATACAGTGTTGGCCCTGACACCTAGGACAATTTATTAGAAATAGAAAACACATAGTTTCTAGCCTCCTCTCTACAGAAAAATACCTGCATACATTTTGGTTAACAAATTGCTTCTATTCATGAAAGAAATTATCTGAGATTGGAGACTGAGAGTCTTGGTGCATTACAAATGAACCATATTAATTACCCAAAATCTTAATTCATTAGGAAACTCCCATCCCCTAGATCCTCAAAGTTCTATGTGTGTCCATCCAAGGGAATGGATGTCCATCCAAGGGGATGGAGAGGCAGTAGGGTGAGGGAAGAGAGAGCCTTACTTTTCATTGTTGGCACACAGGAATTGGGTGCTGGAGCACCTGGGCAGGCAGAGGTTGATGTTACCCAAATGGAGAGTTTGGAAGTCATCTGGACACTCACAGGTGAATCCATTTCCTCCTGCCTTGATGAGGCAGAGATGAGAACAGCCACCATTGTTGGTACCACAGGGATTGTTCACTAGTAAAAGAAGGAAAATATAGTTAGTTCACTTAGAATATCAAACACAGGTGAGCTGATTGCCCATCTCATCAAACTAGTCACCGCTCAGCAAGAAAAATCATATCCAAGTTCCATGCTTTTTCCAAAAATTCATAAATAGGACAGATGGTAGAACTGTAAGCAATGCTGTGCTTTGAGAAAACTGATCTATGAGCTACCAGAAGTGAGGCATACCCACTGGTGTTTTGGGCTAGAAAAGACGTGTTTCTCAAAGTCTTTGGACAGCAGGTGGGAAACTTAGCTTATATTCATGTGCCCAGAACCAGCAGTTTTACTTTCTAGCAGATGCTGTATTCTCGCATTCTTAAGAATACGGGCAACAGAAGTATGGCCAAGATGAGATGGACAGGTGAACTGTGTAGCATCTTTACTAATTTTCTGGGTCACCACTTGGAGGTGAGGATTAATTTCAACTTTTTATAGATAGATAGATACAGATATATACACATCTATATATGTGCATATATATTTCTTTTTAATTAAGTAAACTCTACGCCCAACATGGGGCTCAAACTCAGGACCCCGAAATCAAGAGTCACATGATCTACCAACTGAACCAGCCAGGTGCCCCTATTTTGAACTTTTGCTAAAATAATATCAAGAATATTAACTTCCAGGGGGGAAAAAAAACCCTGAATATCTTTATCTTGCCAATTCTCATTTTTCCTTACTTCTAAGTTTATCATGTTTTAACAAAACACCACAACAAAGCAGGCCCACAAAATCCATTCTATCCCCAAAGTAAATTCCAGACCTTTGCTAGATTATCTATAAATCATGAAATGGCTTTAACTACATGATGAGGAATATAAGTTCACAAGAAAAAAAAAATTATGAGACACTGTGTTGCTCTTAACATTACCTTCCTAATGACAAGCATAACATATGCTTAACACACAAAATGTCATATACAAATAGGAATTTAATAAATTGTTTTATAATTACTGTAATTTTCTTTTAAACATTTCTATTTAATCAATCATTTTAATGGACTGATCTTGGTATTAGGGAATGATTGTTAATCTCTTAAGTGTTATAATTTATTGTGGTTACATAGGAAATGTCCTTATTTTTCAAAGGTGTTATCTTAAATATTCAGGGTGAAATGTCATGACATTTTTAACCCATTTAATTTTTTTATTTTTATTTAAATTCAATTTAACATAGAGTGTATTATTAGTTTCAGAGGTAGAATTTAGTAATTCATCAGTTGTACATAACACCCAGTGCTTATTACATCAAGTGCCCTCTTTAATGCCCACCACTTAGTTACCCTTCCCCCCACCCCCTTACCCTCCAGCAACCCTCAGTTTGTTTCCTAGGGTTCAGTGTCTCTTATGGTTTGTCTCCCTCTCTGGTTCCAGCTTATTTTATTTTTCCATCCCTTCCCCTTTGTTCATCTGTATCTTAAATTCCACATGAGTGAAATCATATGGTATTTGTCTTTCTCTAACTTATTTTGCTTAGCATAATACCCTCCAGTTCTATCCACATCTTTGCAAATGGCAACGTTTAATTCTTTCTGATGGCTAAGTAACATTCCATTGTGTCCATTGTGTGTGTGTGTGTGTGTGTGTGTGTGTGTGTGTGTGTGTGTGTGTGTGTATACCACATCTTCTTTACCCATTCATCTGTCAATGGACATCTGGGCTCTTTCCATAGTTTGGCTACTGTGCACATTGCTGCTATAAACATTGGGGTGCAGGTGTCCCTTCGAATCATTACATTTGTATCCTTTGGATAAATACCTAGTGGCAATTGCTGAGTATAGGGTAGTTCTATTTTTCACTTTTTGAGGAACCTCCATTCTATTTTTCACAATGGCTGCAACCAGTTTGCATTCTCACTAACAGTGCAAGAGGGTTCCCCTTTCTCCACATCCTAGCCAACACTTATTTCTAGTGTTTTTGATTTTAGCCATTCTGACTGGTTTAGCCCACTTTAAAATATTTCAGTCTTCCCACCAAATACTTCAGCTCAATAAACATGGCCACATAACAAGTGTTAATTCTTTTTTTTTAAGACTTTATTTATTCATTTGAGACACAGAGAGACAGAGAGAGAGAGAAAGAGCGTGAGCAGGGAGAGAGGCAGAGGGTGAGGAAGAAGCAGGCTCCCTGCTGAGCCAGGAGCCCGATGCGGGGCTCAATCCCAGGACCCTGGGATCATGACCCAAGCCGAAGGCAGATGCTTAACCATCTGAGCCACCCAGGCACCCCAACAATTGTTAATTCTTATCAAAAACAAAAACCCAGATTGATCTTTAAGAATAAACCAGGTGTTAAGAAAAAAGTTATAAGCAGGTTTTCCCATATGTTTTGTAGAAAACATTACCAAGTACACCATTCTCTTTATAAATGATGTTTAAAGAATTAAGAATGGCATGCATTCTAGAGCAACTGGGCCAAACTTCCAAATCACTTACTCACCAATTGGCTGCCTGTATGGATGATACACATGGATGTCGAATGGTTTATGTGTCGTGTTCACCAGCACAACCCTATGTGATCCATCATATTTGTTTCCCTTTTCGACTGTCCTTGTATTCCAATCCGTCCAATAAATAGTGTCTTCAAAAATGGTAATAGCAAAGGGGTGAGGCAGCGTCCTGTCATATACTGTGTGCCTATGGTGGCCCTCCAAATCAGAGTACCTGGGGTAGAAGGAAGAGTCACTCAATCAAATCAAGCTAACTCCTTTCTTCCAATGACTTTAAGGATAGATGCACTGACAAATCAATTAATAAAATTCTACCTTCTAGGGGTAACTAAAGTCCAGATCCTCCCCCAAACTCCTAGACTAAACAAAAACTAAACTGAAACATATTTTGACTGAACAAAAGATGTAAAAATTTAAAAAGCCATGCTTAAAAAATAGGAATAGCCACAGAGAGTTCAATAATCTCTAATTCCTAACCATAGCTGCTTTCCTGCAGATAGAGCTGGTTCAGCTCTTATTGGCTTATAACCTCTCCCATTAATGTTCTCCATTCAACATCCTTGGGACACCATTTTTGTTTCCTAAGTCACTGGAAGAAATTGGAAGAGAACAATATGAAGCTCGAGTTTTGCCTTTTCATGAACATTTCTGAGAAGCTGTTCTTAGGAAATACCTAGATTCTCGGTGTCACCTGCGAGGAATATACTAACTCAGATACAGTATAGGCCTGCAGGCTTCACTCTGCTTACCGTGGCAGCACATTTATTATTAATCATGCCCTAGGCACTACTGATGAATACTTTTCCAGACAAATAAAATTCCAGAGGTGGTTTTCTGATTTCAAGGTATCACAGCACATCCACGGCCAGATTTTTAGTCCTTCCAATTCCAATGTCTCCCTCATTACTATGAGTCTACATCAAAATACTGGTATTTTAATATTTTACAATTTTAGGGTAGACCCTAAAACTCAAACAGGAGGTGGAGTGAGTTAGCTGCTAAGAAATCTGATGTTAGCCATACAATATTAAAAATACTCTCCAAAATATGACAATTTATGGTAACTTACAGAAACCATAGGAAAACTTCAAGACCTTCTTGGCCAATGTTATAGGTCAATTACATCTCAGTTTTAGAAACAAAAAGTTTAAAAAGGGGATAAGGAAATTAAGATGAGTCGAGCACTAAGCTGTCTACAATAGGAGAGAGTTTACTACCTCCATTTCCTAGATGAAAAAAATAAAAAGAAGTGACAGTACCAGGACAAAAACGTGATGAATCCAGTTTCAACATTCACACTCTTTCTACTATACCATAACCACAGAGCTCAGCGAATTGCCTATAGGCAGTTTTAGTTAGAAATGACTTCAGAGTGACTTCTAACACACAGGCCAGTTAGAAGCTACCTAGGAATAACACACTAGCAACACAAGCCCTAGTGTTTGGAATAAACGGTTGCTTGGTTTACTTTATCCTTTTCTATGTACGTACTCAATGTAACCCAGGTGGGCATCTGCCCAGTAGAGTAGATCATTGGTGTAATCAATGGTGATGCCATTGGGCCACTCTATCTTGGTAGAGATAATCACAGATTTATTCATCCCATCCATGCCTACTCTCCCAATGTATGCTCGGTGAGCCCAGTCTGCCCAGTAGACATGCCTATTGGAAGAAACACAAAGAGTCAGTCCCTGAAGCCAAAAGAAGTCAGTAGCCAAAAGACATAGTTCTCCAATTAGAGAAATAGAATTTATATTCTACAGAGTCTCTCAGAAAGGGGAAAAAAAAAACAGAAAATAATCTAAAAAGGAATGATGTATAGGAAATGCTCAAGAATGAACATGATTAACTGGGGATTTCAGTGGATTCGACATGGAGAGTCCAGGAAAGGTGGGTCTTTGGTTTTGTTTTGTTTTGTTTTTTTAACCATAATTTTCTCTGCATGCAGCCAAAATAGGTGACTTGAAAAGTGAAATGGTGTGTCATGGCAAAGAAAACAGAACAGCTGATGAATATCATTTGAGTACGCCATGCTTCTACCCATTATAACTAAACCATTTACCAGTTAGGAAAAGCAGAAGACAAATCCCAGCAAGATATTGGCCTTGAGATAACTATGTGAACAGCCTTTTTGGTGACAGAGGCAGAATGTGGGCATGAGAGAAGAGCCCAAGATTACAGGGAGACAATACCCATATTGCGGGTGAAGGACAATTCCTCTGGGATGATCAAAGCAGAAGGTATTGTTGTCATCCACACAGTGCTCAGCCAACTTGCGGCGGTATCGACCATCAAGGTCAGAGACAGAGAGGCAATTCAGGTAGGCATCCACCCAATAGAGCTTTCTGAAATGGAGAGCCAGGAGTTACGAATACAGACGTTTTGCTTGTGAAACAGTATATAGGTAGCCACCGAATTTCCTATCCAAGCTATGGTGGAATCACAAAGACAGCTGTTAGAAGGCACTTTCCCCCACGAAAACAGGGGCCTGCGGAAACAGGAAATTTACTTTCCTGCAAAGAAACAACAGAAGATTCAAGAGTGAGCTACAATTCCCACTTTAAAGGGGTTGTCACATAGGGAATTCTGGGGCCACACCTCACACAAGGATTCTGACTTTACTTTCTTGATGCAGCATAAGCATCCTTCCCAGGCAATGTAAAGGCTTAGAGGAGTAAGGGCATGGAAGGGAGAGCAATTAGCAATTTAAATGGTAGAGCCAAGGAAACAGACTTGTCTAAGTGAATTATTGAGACTGCACGAAGGAACTCTGAATTATGGCCACAAGCTTAGACTCAATTCTCTATTAAGATAAAAACATGGTTATAATATTTTTTTAAAAACCATTTTAACTTTTAAAAGCGCCTCAGTATTTTCTTACCTGGTGACCCAGTCTACAGCCAGACTTTCTGCAGCTGGTAGTTTGTGGTTTATGACTGTCTCCCTGTTTGTCTTATTCAGAAACATTCTCTCAATGACTTTATTCTCTGTATCAATCCAATACAATCTCTTTTCTACTCGGTCAAAATCCAGGGCCACAGCATTGCCCAGCCCTTGCAAAATGAGGGAGTAAAAATGGCCATCTGTAGTGAGATTTCTCAAATAGTAACGGTTGCTAAAGATGAGATAGGGCTCGATGTTACTGTTCTGCCGGCAGCTCTTTCCATCTGGTTCTCGGATGTAGCCTGGGGCACACTTACAGATGTAGGAGCCCATTACATTCTCACACTTCTGACTACAGACAAAGGGCGTCTCCTTGCATTCATCAATATCATCACAACTCCGTTTGTCAGACATAAGCTTATAACCAGGACGACATGAACAGTAGAAACTGGTGAGGGTGTCAGTGCAGTTTTGGTCACAGCCACTGAGCCAAGGGTCATTGCACTCGTTAATGCCTGTAAGTAAAAGACAGGTATTAGAGAAGCTAAAATGTCCAAAACAGACCCACCAGAATGGTCCAAAGTCAAGCTTCCCACTGGACAGCCCACTTCTCAATGAATCATGCTAAAAGAAGACAGACAATAGGGTCTTCTAAAGGCCACAGATATTCAAAAGTCCGTATTTTCCAACTTCCTCCCCAACTTAATCCTTCACCAGTGGTTTTAACAACTAATATAACGAACAAGCTTATGTTTGACTTCTAATCCTATACCCGCCAATCTCCTTGTAACCGATAATTTAAAAAGTAACATGGCAGGGGAGTGGAGAAAGAAGAGCAAAAGAAAAGAGCATGGCCAGTGGTGTGCTGGTAGAACAGATCTCAGGGGTGGGGGATGCTGTGATTTGTAGCATCTTCCATTTCGGCAGTGGAACTCTCATACGATGGCCAATTTCAGGTTACCAGGGTAACCTCACTGGACATGGAGCTGGGAAGAGATGCATACATTTGGCTCTCACAAGATAGGATGAGCCTCCCAGCAGTCCACTGCTTGTCCTTCTGGCTGGTCCTGTGACACATGGCCAAGCTTACCCAGAAACTATCTACAGGGAAGAGAACATGTTCCTATTAATTCCATATTTTATAAATGTTCAACTGGTTTACCCAGGGAGGTTGACTCTCCCCTTCAATCACCTGAACATGAAAATGAACACGCAAAGGAATCCTAGCAGAGGGAGAGCTCAGACAAGCCATTTCAAGGGTTCACACTGTTTGTCCTTTTTAACAGTGGTATTAACTCCTAATGGTATGAATTTGCTCATCCTTTATTTTCAAATCATTGCCTAGCTAATGAATTAGCCGAAAAATGTTTGTGTACTAACCTTATATACTAAGAAACATTTGCCTTTTGATAGACAGACAAACAATAGTACTTTTCTGGGAATATTCTATTTAGAGGACAGACTAGAAAGTCCCGGTGAGTCACAAGGGGTTGAGAATCCACGTTCGGTCTCCCTGTTTTCCTTTTCCCAAATCTTCTGTTATACTCACCACATCCTTTCTCATCACTGTTATCTAAACAGTCATCTAGGTGGTTGCAGACTTCCACCATATTGATGCAGTTCCCATTGTCACACTTGAACTGATGAGGGGGACACGTGGTCTCTGGAGTGTGGCACAGGTGCTCCAGCTCATCAGACCCATCTCTACAGTCGTTTTCCCCATCACACACGTACTGCTTATAAAGGCACAGCCCATTCTGACAGGTAAACTGGTTCTCACTGCAGGTGGGGTAGGAGCAGTCCCTCTCATCACTGTAGTCCCCACAGTCATTGCGCCGGTCACACCTGTGTAATGAGACCCAGTACCACTCTTGGAGAGGCAGACAAATCTCAACTATCACCCACTTAGGGCTTTGCTTCCTCCTCCGTCTACCTGAATGTCAAGCCAACCATTTCAGTAACAAGATCACCCATGTCTTTAGTTCCCTCTCTCCCAGAATCGCTATCCACCCCACCAATCTCCAGCTCTAGAAGAATCTAATATTTAGCATTCCATATGATTTCCCCAGGTACTGGTTGCTACCATTAGAAATGCTGATCTAGAGATATTAAAAATCACTGCATTCATTTCTAAGCTGTTGACAAATTAATTAAACACAAATTTCTAGTTTTGGTGTTCATCAGATCTATTCATTAGACAATGAGATGACTTGTGGGCACAGGCAATATCCTGAGCAGCCAGACGATAGAAGTGCCCATACCCAAGTGAACATATATTATACATGGTAAGATCATTGTGTCCTCTAAGAATGCATACCTTCCAATCAGAGTAATGTTTGCATTGTCCTGTTCCTTCCATCTTTAATCATAATACCCTGCCACCTACCATGAGATGTGAGTAGTCACAGTGCTGGGAAAGAGGGAAAACTAGCAGGACAGCATGGGCTGTTGGCCAAGGAACAAGGCATTTCCTAGTCCTATTTGGGGACCTAACATTCCCAGGCATCGCAAGGACAATATAGTTCCCTGAAATTCTGTTAAGCCAGACTGTTCTTTCTTCTCTACATTATTCCAAAATCCCCTGAAAGTTATGATTACTGAAGGGGTTCCTGCTGACAGGAACAAAACATAAGCATAAAGGAATCATAGAATTCACAATATAGGAATTAAGAATAAAGGAATCTTGGATAAGGATTGGCAGAGCTCATGTTTGACAATTAATAAAAGGATCTACCATGGAGGACACAGGTGCTGGAGGCATAACATTAAAAGATGTCAAGGTACCAAAGCTGAATGTGGTCAATTTTACGACTGATCTATGGTCGGGTCACTAATCAGCAATGCCATCCACAAACCTAGGGTGCTGGCAAAGTGACTTATAACAAAATGTGTGCATGTAACTGTAAAGAAAGTTGTGATCAGAGCAAGCTGGTTCAGCCCCATTTGGTCTCCTGGGAGCTGTTTAACTCATTTCCAAATGATTTGAAACACCAATGCTTTCTTTCCTCTAGTTTAGATCCAAGTCAAGAGGGAAAAAAAAGTCAGTTAGAAAAGCAAATCATAAAGTTTTTGGACATAATTAACATCAATATTCCAGCAAGCTGCTCACAGCTCAGTCTTATCCAGGTTCTTCCGCAGCTTCAGTAATGAGCCAAGAGGAAAAAAGTCAGTAGGAAAAATGATCCCCTGTACCACCTACCAAATAGGGGAACACACATTCTCTCAAGCAAGCAAAAGGCACATTAACGGGGCTCTTAGTAGCGGCTACTGGCACCCCAAGCAAACAGAATCTGGAGTTATTTTAGACCCTATAGCTCAGGTTTCCAGAGACGCAGTATTTTTTTCTGTTCTGCCATAGCCCTTGGCTAAGCAATTCAGAAAGCTCAGCCAAAACCAAACCAAACAAAACGAACAAACAAACAAACAAAAACCAGGGTGAGAGAAAGGGAGAAGGTAGGAGGGAGGGAGGGAGGGAGGATAGAAGGGAGAAAGAAGGAACAAAGAAAGGAAAAGATGAAATCAGTAAAAGTCTGGTAGGACAGGGGTAAGTCAGCTGCAAGTTCACAGTACTCGTGGAATAATGAAGACAGAGCTCAGAAAGTTCAGAAAGGACGTAGAGATAACCTAGAATCTGATAAAAATTAAGACCTGATACAAATCTCTTCTGTAGCTCCTAAGGCTAGGTTTCCAGAATGTACTTCAAACTGACGGTGCTAAATATTTACTGAATTCAGCAGAACAAATAGCAGTAGAGCATACTAGAACTCTCGAGCAAGTAGGGGGAAAATACAGGTAAGTATTTACACGCTTTCCCTCACAAAAACTTAACGGTCTACAGGACACATCCCGATCAGTTAAATACAGACAAAGCAGAGTGAAATACGGTTTCACTACAAAAGGAGACAGCTGTGTCTCTGGAGTGTCTCCAGGGTGTCAATACTGCCACCAACAGCAGTGTCTGCTTGAGCTTCATCGCTACCATTTTTTGGCCATAATGCCAAGTCCCTTGCCTTTTGTAGAACTCACAGAACATGACGTAACCTTCTCTGGCTTCCTCAGGACTACCATCATGAACACACAGCTCTGCACCACACTGGATTCCAGCAGTACCTCGGGGCCTGTGGAGGGGCTACCTGACCCTCAGCCAATGGTCCCAGAAGCTCGGCTGCTTCGTATAGCTTTTCCATGTCTTTCCTTAGCAGGCGATAAGCTGACAGGTCTTGTTGCTGTCAGTACGCACGTACGTCCTTTCACAGTCCTTGGCATGTGCACTATCTCTTCTTAGCTCCAGTTCTACGTGTCCAAGTGCCTAATACGTATTTCCACCACAGAAAGTCCCACTACATCAAACTCACTGTCTACCTGGAGCAAACTCCCTCCTGGGCTCCCCTACTTTTGTTAATGTTCTTACTATGCCCCTAGTCCATCAGGATTGAAACCTACACATCATTTTTCTTCCCAACTTCCCTATTTATCCAAAAATTGGCCAAGTGGGGATAGTGAGAAGGTGGGGCACCAAAAAAAAAAAAAATATATATATATATATATATATATAATATATATATTTATATAAACTTCGGAATGGCCCATTTGGAGAAAATGATAAGAAATCAAGCAACAGAATATTACAGGAGAGGTCTCCAAAACTGGCAGGCTGTGCACTAGATCTATCTGACCTGCAGTGTTCTTAGAATTTTAAATTTTGTTTCCAGCATTTAAAATCAGAGTATTTAGGAGCACCTGGGTGGCTCAGTTGATTAAGCATCTGACTCTTGATTTCAGCTCAGGTCATGATCTCAGTTGTGAGATTGAGTCCCACATCGGGCTCCGTGCTGAGCATGGAGTGCTTAGCCTGCCTAAGATTCTCTCTCTCCCTCTCCATCTGTCCCTCCATTTCCCCTCCCCTCCCCTGTCTCCCTCAAAAAAATAAAAAATAAAAAATAAATAAAATCAGAGTATTTAATATGAAAATCCAGATTTCCATTTCTCTCAAAATAGACCGGCGCTCCTGTGCAATGCTGAACAGCATTCATATCGCTCAGCTAGAACATCCTCTCTCGGTTCACCTCACCTGATTCCCTCCATTGTCTCACTGGCTCTAAGCCTAAGTGCCAAGCTCCATTTATGATCATGCTTGTACTGTTATTTTTCTTATAGCAAAGAGAAGAAAATGAAGTGTATCTTGTACCCATGCCTCTACTCCAAGTGGAAAACCAAGAGTGTCACCTGCTTCAAGAAATAATTTTCTTACACCAAGTACACCTCATTTATCTCCCTGGCCCTCTGTGCAAGGTTACATTATGCCTTGCATGAGCCGTAAGCCCTTTTACCATCATGGGCCCTCTCCTCCACGAACATATTAAAAATTGTATTTAATGATCACATTGATATAAAGGCAGATATATTAATATTATATACTAAAATACTCTCTTTGATCTAAACTTTCTCATTTCCATAGGCCACTAAAAGTACAATGGATCCTAGGCATTGTGGCCACCATGCCTAATAGGTAAGTTAGCCCTGCCCCTGTGGATATTTGAGGTTACTGGGAAATTTTTTAAGCACCAATTCACCTGTATGAGTGTGGGACACACAATCCATTACTACAGGTGAAATCATTTCCAGAGCAAGATCTCCTGGTGCAATTCTGATGCTCATCATAGCCATCGGTACAATCCGCATCACCATCACAGACCCAGGATTGGGGAATGCACTTCCTGGATGGAGGCACATTATTTGCACAGAGAAACTCAGAACTTGAGCAGTTGTGACTGTCTGAAACCAAAGCACACAAGAAACAGAAACCACATGAAAACTCAGGCTAGTAATCAAATTCATTCTGAACCATTTCCCTTGCTTTACATTACTTAATAGTCTGAGGGATGAAAGGAAATTAGAGTACAACAGGTAGACAAATCACATTATTATCATAATAACAGATTATAATAAAAAATATCTTCAAAATTCCATTTGAATTGCTCTGGACCTTGGAAGTAAGAAATAGACATAATAAAACCCCTCACTTAGGGGCGCCTGGGTGGCTCAGTCCTTAAGTGGGAAGCCCACTTCTCCCTCTCCCGCTCCCCCTGCTTGTGTTCCCTCTCTTGCTGTGTCTCTCTCTGTCAAATAAATAAATAAAATCTTTAAAAAAAAAAAAAAAACCTCACTTGGTTTTCCATAAAATTAATGTAAAATCATATTTTCCCCTTAGAGCTTCAGAAAACAACTCCCGTTTTGTTATTTGTATACCGAAAATGCCTTCACTTGGTAAAAATTTTTGGTTAACAAAGTGTAATCACAAAAACACGATGTGATATAGGTATTTTTTGGCCAATTCTACAGATAAAAACTGAAGCTCAAACTAGATGGCTCCAAGTCACAGAACTTTCTAAAGACCTAGGGCTTCAAACGCAGGTCTTTTTTCTCCCAATTTAGGCTTTGTCAACTGCATTACAGCTACCACCCCAGTAGAACTAGGATATACAGGAGGGGAATGTGGCAACAAGACTTGTCAGAAACCATGACAGTGTCAGGAAAGAGATGAGATGCTAACATATAATCATTCATGCCTGCAGAATGAAAGAACTGGCATTTTATCCAATCTCGTTGTGGATGAATGGGAGACGAGAGAGGGTCTTGGTGAGGGGAGATGGGAGAAGTACATGCTACAGTCTATGTCTGTGCAGCTGCCAACTACCCATTTCAATGGAGAGAGTACATGTGGAGCTATAGACAGCCACCAAAGTCAAGGACTTATGGGGTTACAGTGAAATGCAAACATCAGGGAGCCACTGTTTTTATTGCTGACCTTGGGAAGACACTCTTCGAAGACATCTTAGCTAAGAGTTCCAGCTCTGTTGGTAATGGAAAATGGTGTTCCATGGTCTGGTCCACAAACCACTCAAAAGGAGTAACCCACCCTCTACCTACTCCTCAAAATAACAGCAATAAGGTAATAGATGAAACTGGAGGCACAGTTAATTGCTACACTGTTTAAAGGGGCTATTAAGATTGGCTGGTTGAGTTCTCTTTATCTGCTCCAGAAGTGTAGGACATTATCCATTAGCTAAATGCAAGAGAAAGACAAGAAACATTGAAATAATTTTTTATCAGATCTTAAAGCGTTTCAGTGGATGCTATCAAACAATTTCGGAGTGGAAAAATAAAGGTAACATTTTATCAGCATGCAATCAATCAGAGGAACCTGCCTGACAGTCATACTCCAAAGACACAAAAGTCATCTCCCGAGTTTCCTTGGACTGTCACTCTGCAGACGAATGAATGGTTTCTCTTACCACAGTGGTGCCTTTCATCCTCATCACTCATGTCCCCACAGTCATTATCTCCATCACAGATCCATTCCCTTCGAATGCACCTCCCACTGTCACACTTGAACTCGTTACTTAAGCATGTTGCTTCAAGGTACTCTGAGAAAAGATAAAAAACAAGTCTCAGGGGAAAAAGTGGTTTGCAGTCCAAAAAATCTTAGGAGAAGCCTGCTATCGCATGGGCCGTCTAAAAAACCTGACTCAGAGCATTGCTAGCTATGTACAGCTATGCGGGGTCCTCCAAGGAGGCTGGTCCCAGTGACCAGTGGTCCGACACTGAAGGAGTTGATTGACGGTGCAAGGCCCTCATTATTTTTTGTTACTAGGATGTGATGTGATATTTCTTTAGAGGTATGATAGAGAAATAACAGTCTTTTCCCAAAAGGATATAAATTACTATTTCATTTTTAAGGCGATTTTTCATCCCAAAACATTCTGTTTGCTGCAAACTATCCCCCCAGCATGCCTGATCCCCATTTTCCTGCTCTCTTTTTGCTTTTCCCCATAGCACTTACCACCTTTCAACATGCTATACAATTTACTTATCTGTTTGGTTGCCTGTGTCCCCTCACTAGAATATAAGCCCCACATGGACAGAGATCTTTGACTTACTCACTGATATAGCCCGAAAGTGCCTAGAACATAAGTGCTCAATAAATATTTGTTGAATTAAACTGATAAGACACCTTATGCTTTAAATTAGTCATCACTGACTCAAATTCTTTCCTCAGAAGCCCACATGTCCTTATCAACTATCTGTCATAGGCCCATACACACAGGGTCCCCTCAAAATTAACCTCAGGCAAAGTAAATTAAATTTTAACCATTAAAAATACAACACAGTAATATCAGGAAGGAGAAATATTTCTCCTTTCACAAGCTGCTAAGAAACGAGTGTGTATCACCACAGCCTTTTTTTAAGAGACACAGCCCCTCCAACATAAAAACACCACTTCTAGAAGAAGATAGCAGGAGGGGAAGAATGAAGGGGAGTAAGTCGGAGGGGGAGACGAACCATGAGAGACGATGGACTCTGAAAAACAAACTGAGGGTTCTAGAGGGGAGGGGGGTGGGGGGATGGGTTAGCCTGGTGATGGGTATTAAGGAGGGCACATTCTGCGTGGAGCACTGGGTGTTATGCACAGACAATGAATCATGGAACATACATCCAAAACTAATGATGTAATGTATGGTGATTAACATAACAATAAAAAATGGAAAAAATAAAAACACCACTTCTAGAAATCTAGCCTAGAAGAATCTTCCCACATATGCACAGAGAGGTTTCTAAAAGGAAGCTTGTTTAAATAAATAAAAAATAAATAGGTGTTCATTCCAGCATAATTTTTCGTAGTGAAAAAATGAAAACAACCTAAACGTCCATCAGTTAGGAAAAAGAAAAGACACTTGGGCCGTCTGTACATCAGAGTAATAATCAGCAGTGCAAAGGAATATGTAGATCTATGTTCGCTAACATGCTGACAAGGTGTTGTTAAGCTGATAGGGGCAAAACGGCAGAAAAATATGTATAGTAAGGTCTCTATTTGTGTTTTAAATTTTACATATTAGGATATACAGAAAAAGGTAAGGAAAACTCACACTCACCCTGCGCAGTGATCATCTCTGGGGAGTGAGATTAGAGAAGGCTGAGAAAATGGAAATTTTGTTTTGTATACATCTTATGACTTCTTTGAAATAATACTCCTGCATATTATGTGAATGTATTCATAAATATGACAGGCAGTTGGTACCGCTCAATGACTTTGGTTTCCATGGAGGAGTTTGGAAACTATACTTACTCTTCATGTATTTGAACCAATCATTCATATGTCGAAACCGAGCTCTAACACTACTCGACTCACTTAACAGTTATGTATTTCCATTACAGATCCTCAAAACTCTACATGTCCTTTGCGGTCTACAAAACTTTCAGTATTGGGGAAGAAGAACTTGGCAAAGAGCTTCAAAATACCACTCTCCTGAGAGAGAATAGGGATAGAAAATAGTCTAAATTCAGCTGTAAAACTATAAAAATGGTACTAAGAAAATACCCCCCAAATAAAAAGTTTTTTAGATAATGATTGTTTTTGCAGATGATTATATTACAGTAGAGGAAAAATAAAAGCCATCTAAATGCTTAAAATAGAGGCAGTTAACTCAAAGATAATACAACCACTCAATGGAATATTATACTGCCATTAAAAAGGAGTATGAAGACTGCGTAACAAGGGTCAGCAAACTTTCTCTGAACCAGACGGCAAGTATTTTGGGCTTATAGGACATATGTTCTCTGTCACACCTACCTGACACTGCCACTGTAGCACAAAAGCAGCCATAGATGGTATGCGGCTTCATTCTAATAAAACTTATATAAACACAGGCACCTGGCCGTGGCCATAGTTTGCAGACTGATTTATTAACAGATAAACAAGCAGTGACAGTTATGTTTTTAAAAAAAGGGCATGGATATAGATTAGAACTTGTAAAGGTTAATAGCAGCCTCCAAATACAAACAGGTACTAGTGCCTCCAGGAATACAACCAGAGGGTCCCTGCCATTTCTTGAGAAACTCAGATGGCCACGGGACCTTCTCTTGTAAGCTGGTACACAGACCAGGCGGAGGATATGTGCCCATAAATTGCCCCGTCCCCATATATACGATCATTCCAATCACTTTTGGATCCTCCCACAGCCTTGTGGGCCAGAACTCAACCTAGTTCAGAAATTCCAATTCACAGTCAATTAAAATTCCAATTCACAGTCAATTAAAATTAATTAAAAGAAGGGATCCTTCTTTGAGTAAATGACACTACCTATGTTTGAATACTGATTCTTGTCTCACGTAATCTTAGGTAGCTCGGAGTCAGATGTATTTTCTAAATTGTCAGGCACAGTATTAGGTGCATCACCCACATAATCTCATTTCATGGGCATCGGTCAGCAGCCTCCACACGCTGATCCCTCCCCACACTAACAGGTTTTCAATGGCTGTCTGCTGAGTGGTTTCACCCTCTTAGCTGACAACAGGAGCAGGGAGCGCAAATAGTGGGCAGCCATGATCCCAGTCTGTATTTGGAAGTAGTGGAACAGTTTCTCTAGCTGCATCATAACACTTGTCATGCTTGCTTACTCTCTTACCGCAAGTGGCAGGTTCATCAGAGCCATCAGGACAATCTCCTTCCTCATCACAGTACCAGTGTCTAGGGATACAACGTCCAGATGTGCAGGGAAACTCATCGCTGCTGCACGTGTGAGAAGCTGAGGACGGAGGTAAAACCCGGGAGTAAAACACAAGCTTATTCCCATCAGTCTTAACCATCTGCCCATCTCTCTGAACTAGGTAACCGGTGCCAGGGAAGGAAGACTGAGGCCTGGGAAAAGGGTTTTATATAAGCTTTCCATGGGGACAAAGTGGTGGGTGGGGGAGAGAAGGAAGGCAATACTATTCCAGTTTTCCAGAATTTTTCTTTCTAGATTCTAAAAACCCAACAATAAATTGTATTTGTTAGAAATATCAAAGAAATACCTTTTTGATACATGAAACCACAAATTATGGATAAGAAGACTTGGCTCTATGTTGTCTGCTATAACCGAATAATAACAAATAAATTCTATGGAAATATTAAAAGCAAAAACAACATATAGTGATATCTGAGCTCAGCCCACATGGTTCTAAAAAGACAGTTGTGCTCTTATTCATCCTCGTTATATGGGATCCTTCTTTGAGTAAAGGACGCTACCTATGTTTGAATACCGATTCTTGTCTCACGTAATTTTAGGTAGCTCTGGGTCAGATGTATTTTCTAAATTGTCATGTGGGTACAAACTAGAATCAAGTCTTATAATTCTTCTGGTCTATAAGGCCCCTTGCTTTGGCCCAAGGTAGCTGATGATTTTCCAGGGGTAAAACTGATTAAGGAAGCAGAGGTCCCTGAAAGGTCCAGTGCTGTCTCTAATCTCTGTGTCCCTATCTGATGGCTACATCCTGAATTCTGCTTCTTCCTGCTGCTGCTATTACAACTGATGCCTGTTCTTGGCCTATACCCTGCTCTGGTGATAATTACGAAATTCTTAAATTATGCACCTATTATACTAATAGCCTCAAAGTTATGGAGCTTAAGAAAGGCCTTTTAATGCGATCTATAAATACAGGAAAATGCCTGACTGAACCAAATTGCTAAATGTGAAATGAAAGTTTCTGAAATTCAAGCATATTAAAAAGACAGAAGAGTTCTTTCAGTTCCTAATGGTAACTATAATCATATTAAGAGTAAATATAAGGGCTTGACAAGCAAATTCTGCCTGGGGTTCATGAAGACAAAAGGCCCTCGACTTTGGGAGAAATGACTTTGCAGTTATAAAAAAGGTCAGGTATCAGAGCAGGTCTCTGGAAGAAATATTTGGAGTGGGGGAATCCATCCAGAGAACAGAGAGAGGGGCTGCTTATGCTCCTCTAATCACATCCTAAAGTAACTGCCTACTGCATCTACTTACCCAGCCAACTTGAGGTGACAAGCAGCCCAAACACCTAGGCCATCTATCTGTGTATTAGCTCCAGATATGCATCCCTGGAGCCACAGAAAAAACAGCATGTTTCTCTTACCACAGAAAACAGGGCTTTCATCACTCATGTCTCCACAGTCATTGTCTTCATCACACAAGTAAAAATGAGGAATGCAAATGTTTGTCGTCTGACATTTTACATATCCAGGCTGGCAGGTGCGATCAGCTTGGAAAAGACAGCAGATAAACATTTGGAACAGATCCACCACATATAGAGAGCACTAAAAATGACCATGCTAACAAAGCTACTGGACTCAAAACATGTTTAAAGCTCTCACAGAGGCATCATCCATGACAGTTATTTTTCACCATCACTTCTAAAGTAAAAAGAGCTATTTCCAGCTGACAGGGAGGCGGAGGGGAGAGCATGCTTACTTTGTAGTTTAAGTCATCTATTTTAATTATTTATAACCAAGAGTCCCAACTCTTGGTTAAATAAACTATGGTATATCCACGTAATGGAGTAATATGTAGCTATAAAAAGGAATGAAGAAGATCTCTATACATTGATGGGGAATGACGGTATGATCTCCAGCATATATTGTTAACAACAGAAAGAAAGCAAGATTCAAAACCACAGGCTATCTTTTGTGTGAGAAAAACAATGTGAGTTTGTGTGTGTGTGTGTGTGTGTCGAGAGAGTGAGATGCTTATATTAAAAAACAATAATGAATCTCTCCTCCAGCCATCCAAGATGTTAAAAAGAAAGAAGGCTAAGAGGAAGAAGGTAGTCCCAGCCCCTTCTGTGAAAAAGCAGGAGGCCAAGAAGGTAGTCATTCCCCTGTCTGAGAAAAGGCCCAAGATTTTTGGGATCGGACAAAGCCCCAAAGAGACCTCACTAACTTTGTCAAATGGCCCGGCTACATCCGGCTACAGTGGCAAAGGGCTAGTCTCTATAAACGTCTGAAAGTGCCTCCCGCAACTAACTGCTTCATGCAGGCCTTGGACTGCAAAACAGCTTCTCAGCTGCTTAAGCTGCCCCATAAATACAGACCAGAGACAAAGCAAGGGAAGAAGCAGAGAATGTTGGCCCAGGCTGAGAGAAAGCTACTGGCGAAGGGGATGTCCCCACTAGGAGGCCGCCTATCCTTTGAGCTGGGGTTAATACTGTCACCACCTTGGTGGAAAACAAGAAGCCTCAGCTGGTACTGATTGCACATGCTGTGGACCCAATTGAGCTAGTTGTCTTCCTGCCCGCCCTGTATTGTAACATGTGGGCTCCCTACTGCATTATCAAGGGGAAGGCTGGGCTGGGACGTCTGGTACACAGGAAGACCTACACCTCTGGCACCTTCACACAAGTTAACTCGGAAGACAAAGGAGGTCTGACTAAGCTAGTGGAAGCTATCAGGACCAATTACAATGACATATGACGACATCCATGGTCACTGGATTATATAATCTAAGTAAAAAAATCATAATCTTAAAATGGGAAAAACCAATATAAACTTTGTTTCCTTAAAAATTGTATTTCCTAGCTCTCTACATTAAAAAGCCCTGGAAGCAATGACAGCCAAATAGAAATGGGCAACTTGACACTGTGGTAATCTCTGAATCTACAGAAGGAATGAGCTCTCTTTCCAGGTCTGAGATAGGAAATGGACCAAATGGGCTGTGTCAAAATAACAGAGGAGCCAACTTAACAGAGCTCCCACTGGCCTAAGATAAGGAAGTTGAGCGCCAGAAACATTAAATGACTACTTCACTAAAATTCATCAAATATGTAAAAATCCACCAGTCTAATACTAAAAGCAAAACAAGACAAAAAATTAGTGTTCATTGGTTACCAACTCATTACTATGAACACTAACGAAGGGAAAGAATCAAGCATTTATCCTACAGAATTGTACTTCAGGTTAACAAAATAGTTGATAAGGAAAATTTCTTCTCTATGGAACTTTACCTAATATATGTAGAATAAATAATAGAATATTTAAATGCTTACTTTGTAACCCTTAAAGAAATAATGGATTTATAGAACAACCATCCATGTATGCTAAAACCACTGGGTAGCAGGTTGATGGGAAGTGCCTAAGGGAAGATTCAGTCCGACTTCTAAATCCACTAATTAATTTTATCATGACTTAAACTGGAAAAAACAAGTATTAACGTGCTTCATGATGTGATGCAACAGAAAATACACAGTTCCACCTATGGAAAATTCTTACTCAAAGAATTGAACCTAATGTAATCAGACCTCTAGGTACAAATTCCAGTTAATAGGAAATTAGAGGGACAAAATAAACGGCTCAGTTGAGCAATTAGTCAAACATATCAATGGCATGAAGAAAATGGGCACTGCTAAGGCATAAAAGAGATTAAAGAGTTATAATCATCAAAATCCATGTGAAGACCTTGTCAGAATGCTAATTTGAACAGAGCAACTGCATAAAGACATTTTGGGAATAATGATAAAATGTGCATACGGATTGAGTATTCAAGTAAGTATTGTCAGTTTTGCCAGGCATCCTTATGGTATGGTAGTTAGTTTTCAAAATGTCTTCATAAATGACATGCGTGTCTGAGAGTTGTTTTATAATATTCAAGGGGGGGGGAAAGTCAGGGGAAATGGATGAAACAGACTGACCATTTGTTGGTAAATACTGAAGTTGGGTAATGGATAGATACATTTTACTATTCTTTCTACTTTGGTGTGTGGTTGAAGTTTTCCGTAAGAAGGAGTTCTTTTAAAAGGCATATCCAAATAAATGTTGTATGTAACTCCACCTACAAAAGCAGCAGAGCATGTAGATATATCCAAACTGAAAATATATTTGAATTTACACACTGCTCTTGTCTTTTCCCTCGATACTAAAGAGCAAATCCCAGAAATTTTGGAAAAATCAATAAAACAATTTACCAGAAAAATCAAAGAAAGAAATCATTTCAGTCAACACCACACTGTATAGCTTTGTGCATAACAAACATTAACCACAACACATCTAGGCAACAGTTTATCAGTAACTATTGGTAAAGTTTTAAAACAATCAAAAATTTTATCAAGTAAATTTTTCATCTGACAGATAATGTAAACCAAGGATAAAATATTTCAGGTTAAAATATTCAATGGTCGTGTGGGTCCATACATTTAGGTGAATGATTCAAATACATTAGATTTGTTTTTAAAAACCATTTAGCAGAATATATTAAAATGAAATTCATGTTCTAGATGAATACTTAGGGTATTTTTTTTCCAGAAAGCCTTTGTTTCTATGTAAGAATTATCTCCCATGAGGTGAAGAAGACTCCAAAAAACAAACAAAAAAAGATTTCAGCATAGTAAGTACTTGGTTTAAGCACAATAAGTACTTGATAAACTTACAGCAATTTTTCTCATCTGAGGTATCATTATCATGGCAGTTGTTAATGCCATTGCAGACAAACTGAAGAGGAATGCACCTTCTGTTAGTGCAGGTAAACTCCACAGTGGCATTACAGTCCCTGAACAGGCACCCTGCCTCATCACTGTTGTCACCACAGTCGTTGTAGTGGTCACAGCGGTAATGATACTGGATGCATCGCCCATTGGCGCAGGTGAAGGCTGTCGGGTGGCAGGTGTGAAATGCTAAGAGGAAGAAGAAACATTGAATAGACTTCTTGATTAGAGCATCCTCCTAGTTTCTAAAAAAGTACAATCAAATAAAATGGATACTTTGAGTTTACCTTCTAAAGCAAAAATGGCTGCAAAACAGACTGCGTGCAAATGAGATAAACTTTAAATTAGATTAAACAAAATTCATTGTGTACCTTTCTTAAGTAAATTAGGTATTTTAGGCAAATGTCAAAGTCGCTTCACTTCTCTACCATCTCAATTTAGAATTTTATCCCAATCCCAGAAAAGCATGCAAATACAATTTCTTTGGGGAAAATAAAACTCTTAGCCCCTACACAGTCTATTGGAAAAATGTCGCTAACTTCTAGTGTTTTACCTACCCCATCCAGATGGAAGCTGAATACTGAATGATTTCAATAAATTACTAATGATCCTTTAGCTATGAAAATTAATAAAACGATAACAATCACCTATTAGAGCTCCTAGTTCCATACTAAGTCATGCTGGATATGCACCAAGCCCCATGCTGTGCTTTTTTATATATTGTTTCCCTCAGTCCTCACAAAACGCCTGGTAATAGCTCCACCTAACAGATGAGGTATCTGAGGCTCAGATAGGTTAGGTCACTTTCCCATGGCTGCACAGACTAAAACAGCATAGCTAGGATTTTAATCCAGCACCTTTGCTCTTAACCACTACAGAGATGCTTTCTAATAAAGCATCATACACTACTCCCTGGCATGTAGATCAGCTTATATGTGATTTAACACTCTGTGTTCTTGGACTAAATGTTTTCAGTTCTAACAGGACACATAGGCACAAAATTCACACCGATTCACACACAGCAGGACTCTGTACCAAACACTTAGCATGAAGACAAAGTTTACTGCCTGACAAAAGCTCCAAGAGTCCAACTCACCACAGACACTTTCCAGCTCATCACTGCCATCACCACAGTCATTATCATTGTCACATTTCCATTGCTCCGAGATGCAGTGCCCATTGAGGCAGGTGAACTTGGAACTGTCACACCGTGTACCATTGTCCACGATGCAATGCTTTTTGTTGTTGGCCAGATACCAGTGGCCCTCATGTGGGCACTGGCACTCAGCACCATTTGGACCTGAAAAAAAAGTTGGCCCAAAGAGCAAAAGATCTGTGGAGCAACCATTCATAGTCTCTCTTCCAGAACAGCAGTGGCAGTATTTCTCTATTAAAGGCACTCTAAGACAAGCCATAGAAACTCTTCCCATCAGCCTCTCAACTATACTCTGTGTCATTTTTCCATGAAGACCACCCACCAACTCTAATAAATGTAGCTAATTCACCCTAATCTTTAACAACTAGCTCTTGCCTACACTGAAACAATAGAAATGATTCTCCCTTCTTAGCAGCATCTGTAAAGCAATACTATCAAAAGATACATCTTCCTGGGACTCTGCTACTATCTATAAAGCAAACTATGAAAAACACAGTATCACACTGAAAATATCATGAGAAATATTTCAAGCTATAAATAGTACCTCCCAGGTGGAAGAACTAGATCCTTTCGTATGGGAGGTAAGCTCATTGATGGAATTTCTATTCAGGTCATGAAGTTTGGCAGCCGAAGACCCCATCTTTCTTTCTACTTCCACCAAGCTTGAGTTAAAATTGCCTTCGTAAGAGGGCTCCATATCAAATAGAAAAGAAACCTGTCAAAGTCTTCCTCTAAACCTACAAACTCCCAAATCTATTTTATGAATTACCCTAAAATCAAAGAGAATTTGGATTTTTTTTTCCCTGTCAGAGCTGAATATCCCTCAACCTTCCCTACCAATCATCATCGTTATTACTCTACATGATTCAATCTTCACAGGCAATGCCTTACCTGGTGCACAAATATGGCTGCAGCCTCCATTAAACTCGCTGCAAGGATTGCTACACTGTTGCTGATGGTTCTTCACGACAACGCGAATACCATTAGGCCGGAAGGGAAAACTCATGGTCATTGCCATCTGACCTGACCCATCATATTTGTTAGCTCGGTAAATTCTTTTCGTATTCCAGTCAGTCCAATAAATATACTGGCCATAGAGAGTCAAGCTAAAAGGGTGAAAGACTGTGTTGACAATGACCTCACGCTGTGTGCCCGTTAGAGTGCTGCGTTCAATCTTCTGCCTAAAGTGAAGGAAAAAAGAAAATGTTGGAATCCAGAAAGAGTAAGTGCCTCAAATGGAAGCCCAATGCCTGGGCCTAACCGTTCCTTTATACAAACCCCCAACTTTCTTTTCAAAAGCAGCATACGGCTGAGGATGATGGGAGGTCTTCATTTGCTTTTGAAACAATGGCCTATAAAAATCATTGATTTCCAAATATTAATAGAACCTATAAGTAATCCTACAAAGGGTACCAGACCAAAATTAGAAAATGGAGAGTATTATGAAATAATACACACAATGCATGGAACTCAGTGTTTGGCACACAGTAGTCAATAAAGTGTGAGTTACTTTTTCCTTCCCACTCCCCTAATGACCTTCTTGATTTGTCATTTACCCAGCACCTCGAGGTATTTACCTATAATGATCCAAATTTAGACACTAAACATCACTGCTTGCTTCAAATGAGAAGACAAAGATGAGATTGTTAGGTGCTTAGTGTCACAAGCAGAAGATGAAAATCTTAAGAAAATAAGCTAAGTAAGTTAAGATTCCTGACATGAAGACACCAGCAATAATAAATGAAATCATCTCATCTTTTCAACTATTCCATTAGGATGATTGGAATGTGAGTAATTTCGGGGCTACTTGAAGAAGTTATGTGTAAAATTAGAGTTGACAAAAGTTTATAAGGAAAACACTATGAAATTGGCAGAGAAAAATCTATTTGAGAAGATGACCAATAGTCAAAGACTAAAGGAAAATGTTTTTAACTGAAGGCTAAAGCCTTCAGGAAACTTAATATCAATGTGCATTTAAAAGTTATCCACATTTTATGTTAGTTACACGGGGCCTGGAGATTATAAACTGAGTGATTACATTTGTAATTACAATTGAAATTAACTCATCTAGTAATGTATCTTTAGATGCCTTCTAGTTCATAATTACTCAATCTCATGATAGATCAACTTTGACAGGTACATTTACCAAGCTAAAATATAGTTCATAAAACTACGATCCTACATTTTTGGCCATATCTATTTGGCATATTTATATTTTCATCACGTTATGCAAATCCCTCCTCTGAAAGTGAAAGCAGGAACTCTTCTTATCAACACCCACAAAAAATAATGAAAGAACGTACAGACTGGCATCTGCCCAGTAGAGAAGGTCATTCTCGTGGTCCAGAGTGAGCCCATTGGGCCAGACCAGGCTGCTGTTCACAATAGGTACCCGGAAATTTCCTCCCAGTGTGGCTCTCTCAATTTTGGCATTAGTACCCCAGTCAGTCCAGTACATGTACCTAGTCATCCAAAAGGAGTCATAATTAATTCACCACAAGGAACATCATAATACCTTTTAGTTAAGAAAGAATGGCAGCCTTCTTTAACTGCAAATCTCATATTAATATGGCAAATGAAACCCACTCCATTCTCATCTACACAACTTGCCCAAAAGGGCTTTACTGAGTGAGAGCATTAATTCCTAGTATACAGCCAACCTTTCTAACAACAATAGGAGTTACTTCCCCTTCAAAATTACTCATATTTTTTCACTCTTGAATATATGGCTACAGAGTTTCAAGCCCATGAAATGTTGGCTGTCTATGAACATAACCTAATTTCAGGCCCCAATTCTTCCAGAAATAAGCATATAGAAATACGATAAATAAGACCATGGCATACCCTCGGCAAGGATCTAATACAATTGCTCTTGGCTTTGATACATGGGCTATCACAGTACGCTGAGACCCATCCTCAGCCATGGAGTTAATTGTCTGGTTGGTGTAGTCACTGTAATATATTCTTCTGTTGATCCAGTCAAACGCAATGCCATCAGGATTCCCTCTACCTGGATGTATACCAACACACACACACAAAGGCATTAGAGTCTCAAAAGGCATTTTAGAACCACTGGGTCATCCACATGTGTTGATTATGTTGTGTCAACTTCCAAGATAAGCTGCTCCTGGAGTGCCCTTACCTGAAATAATGGCAGTGGGAGATCTGGTCCCTGAATTTAGATTGACATATGAAATCTGACCATTTCCAGATGCTAAAGATTGTGTGAAGTAGATTCTGTTAGTTATGCCATCATAGGCCAGGTCTACAGCAACTCTGTCCACACTTATTGCTTCAAAAGGTGGGCTATGAGCCTCAGGATCCAAGCGTAAGCTTCTCACGGTATTCTCCAAGGCAAAGATGAGGAAATTTTCTGTGGGAATGGCACAACTCTTGCCATCACTTTCTAGGGTTCCAAAGGCACAGCCACATTTTGGGGTGTCCAATCCAGGCAGAGCAAAGCAGAAATGGGTGCATCCACCATTATTTTCCAAGCAAGGGTTATTGTTGACCTCAGCTGGTGACCGGGGCTGAACACTCTGGTCGAAGACAGTCACATCTCTTAGCCAATTGAGATTGTCCCTTATCACTGTTGGTGGCTCACTGCTGTCTGGTTCCTTGCTAGCTTGGAAGATTTTTTTTAAATTCCTGTCTACCCATATGATAGAATTTCCAAAAACAGTGATGGCATAAGGAGTTGGGTAACGACTGCCATAACGAATGACTTCAGATTCTTCTGCCTCAATACCAATCCTTGCAATTATATCTAAAGAATCATCAACCCAATAAACGTAGCCATTGCTATGGTCTACTGCCAAGCCCCGTGGTGTGACAATGCCTTCTGATACAAGCACAGTTCGATTGGTACAATCAAGAAAAGAACGTTCGATCTTTGGGCTTTGCCCATAGTCAGCCCAGAAGAGATATCTATTCTTGGGGTCTACAACAATATCCCTGGGCCTATCTACAGTGGCTTTAAGGAGAATACGGCGGTAAGTGCTGTTGATCCGCAGAACTTCTATCAGTGTTTCAGACACGAAAGCATTGGTGAAATAAAGATTTCCTGCAAGAAAATGAAAGAACATGCTGATAAATGCAAAACCAAGAAGGAAAAAGAGGGAACCTTTTCAAATTCAGAACAAAATATATAAGGCTGAGGTTTGGGTCAGTAAAGGTTATCTCTTACAAGATAATAAATGTCTCAGTTTAGACTTAGAAAAATAAGTATTTACTCTTAGGAACCAAAGAAATTGTTTTGGGGTGCCTGGGGGGCATCCAACTCCTGGTTTCGGCTCAGGTCATGGTCTCAGGGTTGGGAGATTCAGCCCTGTGATGAGTCCTGCATCAGGCCCCGTGTGAGGCTCCACACTTAGTGGAGAGTCTGCTTAAGAGTATCTCCCTCTCCCTCTGCCCCTCGCCAACCCTCACACACTCTCTTTCTCTCTTTCAAAAAATGAATAAATCTTTAAAAAAAATTGTTTCTTCAAATTTAAAGAGAAAGTGCCTGTCCTCGGCTTCTAAAGCAGATTAGAATTCATAGCAAACGTCATAACCCACCTGCTACTGAAAAAAATTTTTTTAGAATGTCCTTCCTCTTTCACATGAATGTTTAACATCTGAATCTCCAAACACCCTAATACACATTATCATGGCATAACTTCTACTCCCAACATGACGAAAGGAGCAAAGAGGGAAAGCCAGCAGCTTCTCAACTTATTATCGATGTCATCAAGCACTCCTTGTGCTTAGTATTAACAGTCTAGTCCGACTGGTGTAGCTATTTTCATCACATGGACCTTCTAAAGCCACAAAACAAAAACCCGTTGGTCTTTGGACGTTACAGAACCATGTAAACGCTAGAATACGGTAGAATACACAATGGTGTGAAGACCGTGGAATGAGTAGAGAGTGATCCCATATTGATTCCATGTAGCCAAAAGCCTATTGTTGAATGGTCAATTCTGCTACCAAGGTACATCTATTTTGTTCCTAGGTCTGAGTCAAAATTGCTCTGGAGAAATCAGGCCAATATGCAATATGTTACTGATCTACCCTTTATATATTCAAATCCTTTCATCCAAGTTTGGCAAACTTTTTCCCTAAAAGGCCAGAGAGTAAATATTTTAGGTTTTGTAGAGCATATGGTTTCTTTTGCAAGTACTCAGGTCTGCCACTGTAAACATGAAAAGTAGCCATGGACAAATGGGCACAGCTGTGTTCCAGTAAAACCATATTTACAAAAATAGGCATGGTCCAAAGGTACAATTTCCAGTTATAAAAAAATAAGTACTGAGGATGTACAACATAATGACTATAGTTAACACTAATGTATGGTATATATGAAAGTGGTTAAGAGTGTTAATCCTAAGAGTTCTCATTACAAGGAGAATTTTTTTTTCTTCTTTCTTCCCTTTTTATTGTATCTCTATGAGATGATGGATGTTAGCTGCGTCTACTGCGATAACCATTTCACAATATATGTAAATCAAACTATGATGCCGTATGTCTTAAACTTATACAGTGATGTGTGTCAATTATTCCTCAATGAAACTATGGGTGAAGAAACAGCCAGTGAGCTGCATTTGGTCCATAGGCCATACACTGCTGACTGCTGCGCTTTAGCTATATTCTCAGAAGTAATATAGTAATTTGTAATCAGAAATGGGATTTAGGAATCCAATTAGAGCCTTTTCTATGATATTTAATATTTACAATAAACTCTTATTGTAGTACCTAGATTTTCATAAAAATTTTAAATTTCTAAATGATGTCTACTTACCAAACTTGATTAACACACAATGATACCTGTTTTTATAGAGTAGGATCATATTCTCAAAATTATAATACATTCAATACATTTGTTTCTCAGTGTATCATTAAGTAAAAACAAATGGTAATTTAAAATTAAGTACATGACACCTAAAACTAATATTACACTGTATTTAACTGGAATTTAAATAAAAACTTTAAAAAATAATAAAAATAAAAATAAAAATAAAAAAACAGCAGGTGATTCTGCTATGCAGGAGTGGGAACATGTCAAGTCAATGTAAGGATAATTACCAACCAATTCAATGTCTTAGCACATCAAAGGAGAGACTGGGGTCATGAAGAGGCAGGGTTCATGGGAGCTTCAACAATGGTTAATGAGGGAGTAAGTCAGTGATGAGGGGTTCTGTTACTACCTAGAGATTTTATTTGTATTCCTAGAGTTGTTTACAATATTAATATGCGCATGCTGTGTATGCCATTATTTAAAAATAAGAAATAAAATTAATATAATTAAGGACATGAATCAATACAACTAAGTTAATGTAATACTGGGTCAAGCATTTCAATATAATTACAATAAAGGAAGTGCCTAATGATCGAATGATTTTTATATATTAATAAGATAAAGCAATTAATAATTTATCAACTAAAATTGCTCAGCTTTAAAATAAATGATTGTCATTTCACGGTTCACTTATTTTAATATCCTTTCCTCTTTGAAAATTTAGACATTTCTAATTTAGAAATTAGGTGCTAATCTAAGTGAAAAAAATCAACAATTTTTCTAGCCATTTTGCCTACAGTTTTGATTATGTTAATAGTAGAAGAAAATGAATTAATTGTTATGACTCTATCCACTGAAACACCTTATCATTAACTTAATAGTCATATATCTTAGTCTAAAAGCATAATTCAATTTATCTTAAATAATACCAATAATTGTCTAGGAAAATAGATTTGTAGCACATATAGTGTTAGATTAAACTTTCAAGCATAAAATAAAATGCAAAAATCACAAAAAAACTTCTCAATAAAATTACTATACAGTTTACCTACCTGCTACCCAATCCACTGCAATACCCCGAACTCCATTTTCTCCTATCCCATGTGTAACGATGTTTGTAAAACCAGACCCATTGGGTTTGATTCTACGGATTGCATTACGAGATGTCACAGAGCTGCTAAAATCACACCAATAAATAAAGCCAGAAGATACGTCAACATCCACATGCAGTGCATTTCGTCCTGAAACATTTTAAGAAAAGATCATTAAACAATGCTCTGAGAGCTTTTACATTACTGCCCTTCCTCTCAAACCATCATTCCCAACCCCCTGCTCTGACCCTGTCCCCGTTACAAGATAAAACTGTTTCTCAGTTGTAATGAGCACACCCAGCACTCAGATCTTGGTTTCTAAAAGGCATTTCCCACTGGGATGCCTGCATGGCTCAGTCGTTAAGCGTCTGCCTTTGGCTCAGGTCATGATCTCAGGGTCCTGGGATCGAGCCCCGCATTGGGCTCCCTGCTCCGCGGGAAGCCTGCTTCTCCCTCTCCCACTCCCCCTGCTTCTGTTCCCTTTCTCGCTGTATCTCTCTCTGTCAAATAAATAAATAAAATCTTAAAAAAAAAAAAAGGCTTTAAAAGCCATTTCCCACAATAAGGAGAACTGTCTCCTGAGAAAAACAGCTGATTATGAGTTTGGGAAGGGAAGGTACAAGGCTCAAGGAAGCACTCAAATACTTGGGATCACATCAAAAGAATACAGGCAGTCATTGAATCCAACAGGGCATCTACTTGGCCAAAATGAATCCAACAGAACATCAAGAGTAATTGTGGTAAATGTTTGTAACACACTGAATTAAAAAAGGAATAAAAACTTGAATCCATGATTACACTGCACACCTGAAACTAGTAAGACTAAATGTATGTATATGTATGTGCACACACACACACACAGATGGAGAGTTCAAATGTGTTGAAATATTAACAGTATTTGTATCTAGGTGAACAGCGTAAGGATGTTCACTGTACCTTTCAACTTTTCTGATTTGAAATTTTTCAAAATGAAAAGTTGGAGAAAAAATAATTGATTTTATAGTATCTTTACAAGACGGTAACTTAGATATGGGAAAACCAAGAGGAGTCATAAGTACTTGTGAATATAATCATCAGTCAGAAGCATGTGTGGTGCCAGACTCTCCCTGACTCCTTTCACTCTATGTATTGTCATCTCTCCTGACCATCTATTACCCCTCCATTCCCTTCACCCTTTTTCTTCCCTTTCTATCTTTTATTTCTATCATTATCCTGTGACATACCCCTTGTAATGCTAGTAAACATTTGGTTCTTCCTGTGGTAACATACATCTAGAAATCTCTTGGTCATCTAAGAAGCAAGTGATCATTTTCTATGTTACAGTATACAGACATAAAATACTGCAAAAATACAGTTACTAAGGAGATTCTAATACTGTCAACTCATTTATTTCAACTCATCAAATACATATTAATAAACCAGATGATGGACTACTTCATTACTATTCTGAATAATAGTCTAACCTTGATCCCAAATCTGCATTAACTGTGCTTCTAAACACCAACTCTGTATACTTCTTGCAATCTCATGCTACATTCCATCTTGCCCTAGGCCCGTCATTCTCAGTGTGGTCCATGGACCAGTGACATCACCATGCCCTGGGAACTTGTTAGGAATGCACACTGAGGGTTGCAGGAGGGAGGAGGGTGGGGGGGTGGGGTAACTGGGTGATTGGCATTAAGGAGGGCACGTGATCTGATGAGCACTGGGTGTTGTATGCAACTAATGAATCACTGAACACTACATCAAAAACTAAAGATGTACTATATGCTGGCTAATTGAACTTAAAAAAAAAAAAAAAGGAATGCAGATTCTCTAGCCCTATCCCAGACTACTAAATGGGAAAATCTGGAGATAGGGCCAAGATCTGGGTTTTAACAAGCTCTCCAATTCTGATGCACACTAACGTTTGAGAACAATTCAAGGCAGAGCCAGTTTATCTCAAGGGAAAGACAAGCTTTACATGCTGAATCCAAACACGGAGAAATGCTTTATGGCACCAAGAATTCAACATGGCACCAGACAGAGTGAAATCTTACTTCTATTGGAGTTGGCATACCTTGGCCCGCCACTGGCACCATGGCTTCCGAGTGATCTGAAAATTCCAAGCTAAAGCCTCTGATTATAGACAGCATTGAAACAACAAGAAAAGAGCTATATGGAGAACAGGTCCACTTATCAGGATTGAGTTTCAATCCACTGGCACAGGCACATGTGAACAATCCTCCTGGTATAGGCAGGCAAATCTGCTGACAGGCATTTGCATTGTTGCTACAGCCATTGGAGGATGCATCTAAATGAAATCAAAATTAGTTTATAACTTTTGACCTCACACACTTGACACTCCATCTCAAATTTCTTATATCGGGTTGCCAAATAATTCACTATAAAAATCAATAACAAAATACAGTACCTGGGTTAACAACATAAAATCAGCATTGAAGAGACTTACAGCTTATACAACTAACACATAAATGGTACCACAACTATTATATAATAGAGAATGGAATATCAATTTTTTTTTCTTCCACAAATCATACAGGAATTAGAAGAAGTAGGGAGGTCAATATGCAAATTCTAAATTTTTTTCACCCTTTTGACCTATGTACTGGTATTTAAGATTACATTAGTTTAATTATATGATCAGCAATGTGATGGCCATTTGATTTAGAATATATTAAATAAGAACATATAAAGGTTTTTTCCCACATGCAATAAAAACAAATGCCAAGTGACAAACCTAGGTTATAGACAGCAAACAAACTGTATAATAAACTTTGGTTAGAGACTAAAAGCTATAAAATATGTCAAAACTAAAAAATAATCTCTAGATCATAATGCTAATTTAAGGGGCAAATCAAAAGTTATATTATCTATAAAAAATGTTGAAAACAGTAAGTATTCTTTTTAAGATTAAAAATTCTATCCTGTTAACACTTTCCCAGCAGGTACCCCACCAATGTTTACTGACCACCAATGTGCCAGGAACTCATCTAGTTACTGGATATAGAGCAAAAAAACAAGACAGACAAAATGCCTGTCCTTATGGAGGTTACATTCTAATGCGAAACAACAGACAACAAACTGATAGATAATATGTCAGGGACTGCTATGAAGAAAAGCAAAGTAAGGAATTTAAAGTGATGGGGAAAGAATGGGAATAAGCTTACTCTGAAGTCAACCCGGCCTTTCAGATGCCAGACTAGTCTTTGACAATTACCCAACCTTAAGACAGGGTTATCATTTTAAAAATGGTATTTGAATATCATTCAAATGATATTTGAATTTGAATTTGGGTAATTTCAATTTGCATGCGGGTGTATGTACATGGGTCTGTGTGTGGGCATGTATTTATACATGTAAATGTGTAGATGTGTGAATATACATTGTACATTCAAGAATGTGTATGTTTCAGTGACAAATACTTACCATGTCTGTGGTAAACTCGAAGACCCCTCAAATTTGGAATATTCTCTCTCAAGACTACTTTGTTGTCCCCAGTGGCCTTGTCAACTCTTTCAATGACCTCATAGTGTTCATCAGTATAATAAAGGAAGGAATCATAGACAGCAATTCCCCAGGGATGGGAAAGATGGTTTACCAGGATCATTCGATTTGTACCATCCACGTTTCCTCTTTCGATCTAAAAGATCAGAATTGTCATTATTGACTGATTCATGGTGAAATGAGAGAAACATTTAAAACATTCTTTCTCTCTCTTCACTTAATGTGAATTATCCAACATATAGTGCATCATTAGTTTCGGATGTAGAGTTCAGTAATTCAACAGGGGGATATAGCACCCAGTGCTTACCACATCACGGACCCTTCTTAATTCTCATCACCCAGTTACCCCATCCCCCCACCCACCTCCCCTCCAGCAAACTAACATTCTCTTAATAATAATACATCCCATCTATATAGCACTCTATCCTTTACAGAGATTTTTCATATCTGTTTTCTGATTTGATAGTCACAATTACATGGAGCAGTAGGTCAGGCAAATGTCATTATGCCCATTTCACTGATAATGAAGTTGCAGCTCAAGTAAGTCAATCAACTTTCTCAGATGGCATGGTGAAGAAAAGGGAACTAAACCTCTTTAGTCCCTGCATGTGATATTCTGGACAAGGACACACATTTAGTGTCTAACTGTACACCACTACCCAGGAGTTGACTGACCCTGCATTTAACATCTTCTCCAACAATTTCTGCAATGGGACTAGGAAACATGTTTCATTCAATAACAAGACAGCAAGATTTAAATGGGGCAAAGGGTGGTGCTGTTTTATTAGAACAGATAACAAGTCTTAGTCAAAATGACTCTGATTAACTGGAAAAGAACTCACACAAATGGAGTTCCTAATGGGAAATGACAAGTCTGCTTCTGGAAGAAAAATAAACTGTAGACATAGCTGGTTTGATTTCATTCCAGAAACTTGTCTCAAATGCCTCCTCTGTGCCCAGATCTGAGCTGAGTACTGGAGAGAGAGACAAATGAGGTTTGGCTCACTACCTCACTGGACAAGGAAACCCAGCATTTACAAGAGCAGGTTTTGCCCTAGAAACTGACAGAAGTCCCAGAAAGCTAGAGCAGAGGCAAGGTAAGCTTGGAGGAGAGCTTTGCCGAGTGACCAGGACCAGATTAGCTGGCCAAGCTCAACTGAAGTGTCTGGAGTTACTCCCCTAGGCTGAGCAGTGATCGAACCTATTTGTTATGCATTTTGAAGACAACATGTCCCCATCATGAAAGCAAGGTTTATTAACGACAGCCATCATCCGATCAAGGCTCAGCATGGTGGAGGTGGCACAGAAAGGCTGGACCTGAGTGAAGAGGAGGAGGAAGAAGACAAACCGCCAGGATTCTGTGATGATTAAATAAGCACATGCTCATGAGAGTGAGGGGGAACATGAGGGTTTTAACCTGGGAGAAGAGAGAGAGAGAGTCACACCACCAACAAGCCCACACATTCAGGAGGGCAGAGCAGATGCAAAAATAGTAAGGAAGAAAGGTGGTGGGCACTATCTGGGACATGCTAAGTTGTGTACAGAAATCATACCATGTAGCAAGGGCTCCCTCATCATTGCATGCAGACATCAAAGTCCACAAAGTGCTTTCACACATCATTACTTCTTTTTAATCCTCTAAGTTTATCACCATTACAAGTACATATTAGGAGTGAAATTGGCACTGTCAAACTGAAAACAAACTGAACATCAAACCTACTGCGCAATATTATGGAGACCATCAATGTCGAAAACAGATCTGAAATCACTAAGATTTAAAAAGCAGGGAAGAAAGGATACAGACGTAGGAAAAAGAAGGGGCACGTGCACCCCAATGTTCATAGCAGCAATGTCCACAGTAGCCAAACTGTGGAGGGAGCCAAGATGTCCTTCAACAGATGAATGGATAAAGAAGATGTGGTCCATATATACAATGGAATATTACTCAGCCATCAGAAAGGATGAATACCCACCATTTGCATTGACATGGATGGAACTGGAAGGGGATTATACTAAGTGAAAGAAGTCAAACAGAGAAAGACAATTATCATATGGTTTCACTCATATGTGGAACGTAAGGAATAGAACAGAGGACCATAGGGGAAGGGAGGGAAAACTGAATGGGAAGAAATCAGAGAGGGAGACAAAACATGAGAGACTCTGGACTCCAGGAAACAAACTGAGGGTTACAGAAGGGAGGGGTTGGGGGAGTTGGGGTAACCGGGTGATGAGTATTAAGGAGGGCATGTGTTGGGATGAGCATTGGGTGTTATATGCAACTAATGAATCGCTGAACAATACAACAAAAACTTATGATGTACTATATGCTGGCTAACAACATAATAAAAATAATAATAATAATAATTTACAGGGATTCATTTACTACCAAACATTGAAAGATCAACTGACCAATGCAAAGACTGGATCACAGCATGCTCTTCAAAAAAAAAAAAAACAGATATATACTAATGATGAAAAGGTGATTTTGAATTAGAAAAAAAATTAAATAAAAATAATAAAAAGCAGGGAAGAGACTGGCACACATTGTATACAACATCCATAGCAATATTTTAATTGATCAATATTGCTGAACACCTTCTCTGCCTTGTCCCAGCTCAACTGCATAAGCACAACAGTGATGATCAAACATTACTTCTGTGAATGGATGTAATTATATGGTTTCTGCATCTTATTGCAGAAAATAATGAACTCAACCTTGGAGTTTAAAATTACCACTAAAGGGAATTTTCCCATATGCATCAACTACATTAAGACCTTAGAGAATAGCATGCAGCTAGGAGGGGATGCCGTGCTCAAAAGCTTGGTATTTACATATTTTTTTTCTTAGTCTCTACAACTGGAGAGCCTGGAGAACTTTCAAAGAAAAGCATTGAAATCACTAAAACATGAAAGAAATGGCTCTTAAAGGACAAATAAGAAATGAGAAATGAAAATATTTTATCTTGAAGAAAAGCAAAGGATGAGGGAAAAGGAAATGAACATTATTCTATAAGGAACTATGCACATACTAGGAAAAAAAATGGACTTCAACTAGGGCAATATTTGCTGTAGGGAAAAAAGTTATTAGGAAGAAAGGGCAATAAAACACTGGTCCAAGTGGCCAAGTGATATTGTTCAGGAACCATAGCCAGACAAGGAACAATCAGTATCAGCTACACAAGCTCAGCAATAAAGACCAACAGGGTGCGCATACCACTCCCGTGCTGGTGACAGCCCAGTAGAGTTTCTGCTCCTCAATATCAAGGGTGATAAACTCCAGGTGTTCAAGGTTCCCAGTGAAGAGAACTTTTGGAAATGTGCCATCCATGTTAGCACTTGCAATCTTGGCAGGAACACCGTTGTCTGTTCCTTGGTCTGACCAGTACAGTTTCCTACATCCAGGAAAAAACACCAGCATTTCAAAAAACAAGACAGTTTCATTAAATATTTAAATGAAAAAATGTGTATTTATTGTCCTCGAGATATGCACAATTCAGTGGAGGAAGTCTGAACTGTTAATATCTTGTGACGTACAAGGTGGATGAGTACTTAGCCGGCATTCTATCAATGTCTGTATATTTCCTAGTTATTATTGGGGTAGAGGCCATTTAAAATGTTTACCTTGGTCAGACAGGTTGGAAGCTTATGACTAAGAAAGAGCCTACATCAACAGTCAATCCCTTTCAAAGAATCACGCCATGTGCAGTACACCGGGAAGGACAAAAGCTGATGTAAACGCTGTCCAGTACCTCCCTGCTCACCTCTCAGACCTGTTATTTAACTCTTCTCCAAATCATCATCTAGCACAAGATCAGCTACTTTCTTTTCTGATTTCTGTGATGAAAAATACAGTATTACACACAAACCTAATCACCACACAGAACTGCCAAATCCAGAATATATAAAGTTTCATTAAAATATATGAAGGGTTGCTTTCCATGTCCATTTTGGACATACCTTCTAGATTTGAATGCAAGTTTCCATTCCTTTCCTTTCCATCTCATCTGCTGCCATAGCGTCAGGAGACAATCCTCTTACACTCTTTGCCCACAGGTCTTCAAACCCCTTCATTCCGATCTTCATTTGCAAACCTCTTGCACCGCCGATATGCCCATCCCATGAACCTCATCTTCAAATCTAAACATCCCTTCTATGTTCTAAGTTCTCAAACTCTCATACCTCTTCTTTGACCAAACTCTCCCATCTCTTCACTGCTCCTATTTTATCTCTTCTATTGAGCCTGTTCTTCACCCTTGAAACTTGGCTGAGCTTCCAAACCTTCTGTCCCTCTCTGCCTGGACCTAATTCATAACCATTTTAGCAACATCCTTACTTATTCTCTTGATCTCCCATTGTGCTTACCTTGCTAATCATTGGCCCTGAGTTCCTGTCATAATTTTCTTTCTCCTCTCAAATTCCAGGCTACCAAAATTTGCTGGACAAAGTCACAAAACTTGTGAATTCTGAGTTCACTAAAAACTTAACCACCTAACCTTAACTGAGAACTTAACTTAACTGAGAACTCTCCTCCTTCGCTGAACACTTTTCTCCTAACTGGTCTCCCTGCCTCTGGTCTCTTCCACTCTGATCCTGACCTATCTTCCTGAACTGTGATTCTATCATAATTCCCTTCCTCCAAATTCCCAGCTGACTCCTTATTTCTCAAAAGAATAAAGTGCAACTCCTTAGCATGATGACATTGAAGTCCTTCCAGGATTTGTCCCCAAATACCTTTAACTCCCATCTTGTCAACCATCCCTAACTCAAAACCTCTGGTTCCAGCCCTCCACACGATCATGCTAAACCCTGCAATGCTTCTGCACCTTCACTGCTCGCTTGAATTGCTCCCCAGTTCCAACCCATTCTCTACCTATGGGAAGCCTTCAAATCCTTCAAGTCCTATTTCAAGTGTTAGCTAGTCTAGTGTTGCTAACTTAAAGAACACAGAACAAAACACAAATTATATCCTTCACATTAAATATAACTCAGAGCTATTTCTCTTTCTCACTGAGATCTGTACTTTTCAAAATGTTGGCCTATGAAATCAGAAAAGGTCCTAACTTTGAAATCTGCCATTTTATCAGGCCATAACATTACCAAGAATGGTGCTGCATAGAGGATACCTGTCATTTATGAACACTCACCCATTAACAGGATCAACAGTTATGCCAACTGGACTACCAACTCCAAGAGCTGTCCCATCATTGGTAATCAGTGTTTTTCTGTATCTGACATCTCCCTGGAGTTTCAAAACCTATAGCACAAAATCACTTATTAGAACTGAGTTTCATAAGGGAAAACAAAGAAAGCTGAGATGAAGGAGAACTTACACACAAAACAAATTCCAGAGCCTGATTAGAGATGAATGGGAAGGTTTGTGTGAGATTCAGATAATCCCTAATTGCATTTCAGGGCTATGAGGAAATCAGCTCAATAGAAAGTGAGTAAGAAAAGCAAAATCTGGGGCGCCTGGGTGGCTCAGTTGTTAAGTGTCTGCCTTCGGCTCAGGTCATAATCCCAGGGTCCTGGGATCGAGCCCCACATCGGGCTCCCTGCTCAGCGGGAAACCTGCTTCTCCCTCTCCCACTCCCCCTGCTTGTGTTCCCTCTCTCGCTGTGTCTCTCTCTGTCAAATAAATAAATAAAATAAGGGCGCCTGGGTGGCTCAGTTGGTTGAGCGACTGCCTTCGGCTCAGGTCATGATCCTGGAGTCCCAGGATCGAGTTCCACATTAGGATCCCTGCTCAGCGGGGAGTCTGCTTCTCCCTCTGACCCTCTCCCCTCTCATGCTCTCTCTCTATCTCATTCTCTCTCTCAAATAAATAAATAAAATCTTAAAAATAAATAAATTAATTAATTAAATAAAATAAAATAAAAAAGAAAGAAAAGCAAAATCACCTCTCAAATTCCTATTTCAATTTGCCTGAAGTTTCAGGAGAGGAAATTTATATGGATAAAAGAAGGATTCAAATGGGTAAACATATAGACTCATTGCCTGAGAGAAACTGCAAAAAAATGTCTTCAGAAAAAGTCACAGGAAAAAACTCTGGAAGATAAACAGGGTCCCACAGCTCTCCGGCATCCCAGTGACTTGGCCATGGCACCCAGTGGCCCATCCCTGAAAACACAGTTGACCAAACAGTCCAAATTTACTCAGAGTTAAAGTGAATTCTGTGCCAGGTTAACAGCCAGAGTTAAAATGCAAGAGTTCGAATCCCTGACCTTCTAGATCTGACTGAGGCAAGTAAATTCACCTCTCTGAACTTAGTTTCTTTATTCGTAAAATGTGGACAATAATGGGACATTTTGCACAGAGCTATGAGATAATATATGTAAAGTGCTTAACACAACACCCAGTATAAGTGTATTTCCTATTTTTTTAATGGTCCATTTATTGGACACTTATTATGTAGTAGGCATTATACTAAGCATTGTTGGATTGAATCCTCACAATAATTCTGTGAGATAGATACCCATATTATGGATGCCCGTATTATACATGATGAAAGAGGCCTAGGGACCTTTAGTGGCTTTCTCAGTGTTATCTATTTTTAATTATTATCACTGTAATTGTGGAAACTAATGTTAACAGAATCCTGAAACAACACAGAAAAGTATGGGTTACTACACTAGAAGCAGTTTCTTATAGGAACGAGGCTATTCTAATATGCACTTGAGACAGTCTGACAGGAGAAGCAGCTAGTAAGAAATCAGAAGATGTATGTTGATTGCTGATTTGCATGAAGGTTTTTCTATAAAGTTGCTTTTTAATGCAAATAGATTATTTGTGTATCAGTGTTTGTTTCTATCTCTGCCTTCTTTGTCTCTATATGTATTTTTTCCTCCCTCCTCTTCCACACACACACCACACACACACACACGCACACACACACACGCACAGACACACACACACACACACACACCTCTCTTTAATCCCTCACTCTTCTAAATTTTTCTCTCTCCTGTGGAGTATCTTTCTCTCTTTTTAATTTGCCTCTTTCTGTCAAAATTTCTCTCCTTTTCCTGGGCCTAAGGATCTCTTTAATTCAAAGGAAAGCTCTTTTTCCTTGTTTTTCAGCATATATCAAGTTCTCTTTCACACAACCATTCTGTATGCCTCACTCTTCAGCGACAATATTGCATTTAGTGAATGTGCACACAGCTACCCCTAGTGGAAAACAACTTATTCAGTATTTCTCTTATTTTCAAATTTGAATTAAATATGAGTTACTCTTATGCTGGAAGGGACATTGTTCATGTAAACAGTAAGCTAACACTATTTCTGTGCCCTTACTGCAATCTAATATTCCCCTGACAGAGTCAGCATTGACATCACCAAAGGAGAAAACCAATAAAAAACACTAGAAGGGCAATTTACCTTTGGATCATTATTCTCATAGGTCCTCTGTGGCTATTCTAAATATACTGGTGGTTTGAGGGAAACAGGACTCTGTATTCACTAAGATACCTTAGTGTCAAGAAGTACTTTTAGTTACTGAGCTATAACCCCATTTTACAGCTATGCAAGCAGAGGCCAGAGAAGTAACTTGTCCAAGGGCAAATACCCTGTGAGTGGAGGAAATACAATACTGTCCCCAGTCTGTCAAGTGCTTTTCTCTGCCTGGGATGACTTTTCCTTACTTGCTCATTTGGCAGAAATTAAGTACAGGTCATCTTTCAGGATGCAGCTCACAGGTAACTGGTTCTCCTGCCACTCTCCCTCTCCACACGTTTACCTCTGCCCCACATTTACCTCTGCCCCTAATCACAGAACAATTTACAGTCACTGCTCATATCACACTTAGCACTCTGCAACAAAGCTATTTGTTTGCATGTCTAACTCTCAGTGTGCGAACTACTTAAAAGCAGGGGAAAAAAATACTTTATTCATCTTTGAAGTTCCAGGACTAACAATGGGACTGATGTGTTTACTAGTATGTCTTCAGTAAGTAAGCCAGACTCAAAGCAGGTCTTTGGATTCGAAAGCAAATTATCTTCCCTGTGCCTCACTGCATTCGGGCACAGTTACAAACTTTAGGTTTTATATGATTAGAGTGGCCTTACCAATATACCATTTGCACGCACGCACACACACACATTCATTCACTCACTCGCACAGTATTTATCAGCTGGTGCCTTTTCATTTTACCTAATACTGATGGAAGAAACATGTTCCCTGCTTTTGGAAAACTATCAGTTTAAAAGAGAAGACCCCCATTTACAAAGCAAGAGACCAAAAAACAGAGTAGGAACATATTGTCATTCAGAATGAAGAAGCACTGAGCAGATGTGAGTTTGGAATTAAGGGTTTTAGGCAGTCCATTGTGCCAATGTTTTGATGGGAGAGTGGTATTTTTAGTTGAGATAATGAAAAAAACACCTTTTGTCATGGTCAAAAGGGGTTACAGCAGGTTGGATTGCTGGAGTTGTCATTTATAACAAGGCAAAGTCAGAACACTGCCTGGGCATCAGGGCAGTGAAGCTGACTATTTAAACCAGCTTCTTAAATTATGTAAAATTCAGGTTCTTATCTAAACAACAAAGGGCTTGAACCAGATGAGCCTCCAAGATTACCCTCATGTTAAGAGCTGACGATTCTACCTGGCTTGAGATATTTCAGAGGTTAGCATTTGTACATATTGCAAATGTCCCTCTAATTGTGAATGTGTACTCCCATCGCCTGCCCTCAGGAATGTTGTGAGAATTTAATGAGATCCTGTTTGCAGAAGACCTTTGTAAACTGTAAGCACTGTTCTGACCATCAAATAAGCACTTCCCCTTTTCAATCTGCTCTAACTTAGCCACTTGACTGCTACCAGCCTTCCTCCCCTTCATTCAGCATCTATCTTTCTGAATGCTCCATAGAGAACCAGCTGACGAGCTCGTGCCTCACCCTGAGCCGTGAACTGTCACTCTACACAGCCTTGCTAACTGCCCCGCTCACAAGGCCCTCCCTTTGCTTTAGAAATTTTCACTTTCAAAATTATTATGAATTAATAATCCCTTACAGGGACGCCTGGGAGGCTCAGTCCGTTAGGCATCTGCCTTCAGCTCAGGTCATAATCTCAGGGTCCTAGGATTAAGCCCCGCATCGGGCTCCCTGCTTGGTGGGGAGCCTACTTCTCCCTCTGCCTGCCACTCCCCCCTGCTTGTGCTCTCTCTGACAAATAAATAAATAAAAATCTTTAATAATCCTTTACATGTTTTAACCTTGTCCCAGAATGGAGAAACCAATACTAGTTGAGTGAACTCTGATTTACTTCATGTGATTGCATACCAGTACCCCATCTAAAATTTCTTCTGGAAATTAAAGTAAAAAGAACACTTACCGCAACGAGGAAAAGTATCAAAGGAATTAGAATCAAGTTTCTACTTTCTATTTCACTGTTAGAAAAACTGTATGGAGCCATAGAAAGATTTCCATCTTGGAACAGAGGTAACCTATAAACTTGGTTTGGACTGAAATAGAGTTAGACTTGATGAGGAAAGACAGGGAAAATTTCCTACCTACTATATTCTTCCATACTTAATGCTGAATTCCTTATGTAATTTTTCATTTATCTTTTTATATATTTTTATAGATTGTCTAAAATCCTTTTATATGAACCAGTTAGTATTGATGCTTAGGAGGAAAATAAAATAGGGCAGTAGAAAGTTCCAGTAATTTATTTCTAAGGTGGTTTTACTCCCTCACTTCGAAGACTGATAGTTCATACTGATAGCTCCTCCCTTTGGCTTCCTGATGAAAAATAATTTCAAAATCTAGGAGAGCATTTCCTGAGGACAGATTTTACATGCATCAAAAACCAGTGTTCGTGTAAACAGTATTATGGAATCGTTACCTCAATTGATGGAGTTCCAGGATTGGTGTAATACAAGTTTCTTGATAGCCAATCTAAGGCCAGGCTCATGGAAGACCCCAACCTAGATAGAGAAACCAATACTGTCCTGTTGGTGCCATCTGTCTTCACTCTGTGAATTTCACCCTGGAAAGAAAGGAGAAGAAGTGAGTTGTTTCAAGGCCACAGTTTCTCTATGGAAGCACTTTCTTCACTGCAGCTACTGCCGCCTGCTATGTTTCTTGAACACTCCTCACAGTTGGAGACAAGGAAAAGGTCTGGCGCCATTGGGTGGGCTCACCATGTATAATGCTAACACCAGCAATACTTTGAAAATAATGATTTTTTAAGTGTGTCTGAGGCTCATCATTCGAGTTGCCTCTGAGATTGGCTACAGAGATTCATTTCTTAACTACCACAGGCCACAGTCATAAAAATAACCCAAGTCATAGGTGAAAATCAGGAGGCCAAAATAGCCATAAAATCTTATTTTATTTACATAGAGGTGACAAGCATTAAACACAAAGATCTTCCCTCTCTTCCTCATTTGTAATCTCGCTGCCCCTTCCCCATCCTCATAGCTTTCTCTTCTAAAGGGTGGGCTCCCATAGGAAGGGAACTGAGGAGTACTCTTTTTATCCTGGAGGCAAAGATGCTGATGAGGACCCCAGCAGCCACATCAAATGCTTTCCTGGAATTTCCTCAGGGATCTACTGCTTTTTGTCGAGTTATGATCATTTTTATATTCATCTAGTATCCTCTTACTAGCTTAAAACTCCTTAAGAGCAAGCTTTGTTACTGCTTCTTCTTGGTGTGTATTCTACAGCAGGAAGTCATTAGTTCAGGGCAGAGCAAATAGTAGACACTTAATAAATACTTGCTGGATGAACAAATAAATAATATTCAACAGCTTAAATGGGCTTATTATCTGGTCTTTGCTCCAAGCCAGCCTCCTATGTACATTCTTCACTGAATCAAAAAAACTTAGTGGTACTATATGGTAATTAAACAAATTTAAATAAAATAAAAATTTTTAAAAACTTAAGTGATAAATTAATTTATTCCTGGACCATGTCTTTTACCCACCCAGCAAAGGTTTGCTTATAAGAAGGCATTGGTGCAGGTTGGCTCTTCAAGAACAAGTTATATACTTTGAACGTTTTTCAAAACTTACTGGATTCTCAACCCAATAGATGAACTGCTCTGAGTCATCAAACTCAACATCGTAACCGTTCATCACCCCTGCTATGGGGACCATAGCATCGTTGCTCTTCACCTCAGGATTAAGGGAGATTCCAAAAATTATACTGTATCTTACAGTTATTAAGAAAGGTTGATCATCTGTGAAAACAGCAGAATATCAATCAAAATTATATCCCACTATTCCCAGACATGTAGAGTAATGGAAGGCAGTGGACTGTTAGCTTGTAGGATAGAATGCCCTTGCAGCTTTGCAGCAATAAATACCATACACGTTACATATTTCATCAGACAACCCAGGGCCTTGGATCAGGGTTCAGCGGGTTGCCCGGGCACCACCTTACTCTTCGTGAATCCCTTGCTTACATAGATAAAGCATCTGTGTTTGTTAAGCATCACAGTGTGCACATAGACAAACCTCACTAATACCCAATAACTCAAGAAGAGTTGGATTTTGAAAAAAAAAATTTGAAGAAAACATGGACTATTCTTGGTGAGTTTTAATATTACCAAGTGTAGCCTAGTGTTTATTAGAGACTTTAATTACTAAATAAATCCAATTTATAATCTCTACAATTATTGTTTGATCAACAGCTGTCTTTTGCACTTGATTTTAACTCCCAAAGGGCAGTGACTATGTCTGATTTACTCACTATTATGTCCCCAAACCTGGCATGTAATAGTTGCCAAATAAGTATTTGCTAACTACATGAATGACCACATAAATGAATAAATAGATGGATGCATAAGCTGGTACAGCCACTCTGGAAAACAGTATGGAGTTTCCTCAAAAAGTTGAAAATAGGGCTACCCTACATCCCAATTGCACTACTGGGTATTTACCCTAAAGATACAAATGTAGTGATCCGAAGGGGCACATGCACCCCAATGTTTATAGCAGCAATGTCCACAATAGCCAAACTATGGAAAGAGCCTAGATGTCCATCAACAGATGGATAAAGATGTGTGTGTATACACACACACACACACACACACACACACACACACACACACACACAATGGAATATTATGCAGCCATCAAAAAATGACACCTTGCCATTTGCAACGACGGGGATGGAACTAGAGGGTATTATGCTAAGCAAAATAAGTCAATCAGAGAAAGACAAGTATCATATGATCTCACTGATATGAGGAATTTGAGAAACAAAACACAGAATCATAGGGGAAGGGAGGGAAAAAAGAAACAAGACGAAACCAGAGAGGGAGACAAACCATAAGAGACTCAATCTCAGCAAACAAACTGAGGCTTGCTGGAGTGGTGGGGGGGTGGGAGGGATGGGGTGGCTGGGTGATGGACACTGGGGAGGGTATGTGCTATGGTGACTGCTGTGAATTGTGTAAGACTGATGAATCACAGACCTGTACCCCTGAAACAAATAATACATTATATGTTAATTTTAAAAATTTTAAAAAATAGATGGATACATAAATGAATATGTAAATAGTATCTTCTAAAGTTCTCAAAAGTATCTGTATACTGCAACAAACTCATTATATCTTATTCAAACTATCAGTTCACTTAATCTCCTTAACAGGAAATAAGAAGTCTTTTTTCAAAGATAATCTTTATCCTAGCTATAGTCCTTTTAGCAAAAAAATCTAAACTGATGAAATCAAGAGTGGGGTTTTATTTATAATTATCTCAGAAAAGGAAAACTGGAATGTGAGTTTTGTGGTATGAAGACATCTACATAAGATATATCACACATAGTAAGCAAAATTAAAATGATTTATTGCTGCATAATTTTCATCTGCTAAAAATGATGTTTTCATTATTTTAATAATCTGGAAAGTTTTAGATCTTCTAAGGGATTATATTCTTTATTTTTTTTTTAAGATTTTATTTATTTGACAGAGAGAGACAGAGCGAGAGAGGGAACACGAGCAGAGGGAGTGGGAGAGGGAGAAGCAGACTCTCCGCTGAGCAGGGAGTCCAATGCAGGGCTCAATCCCAGGACCCTGGGATCATGACCGGAGCCGAAGGCAGACGCTTAACGACTGAGCCACCCAGGCGCCCCTTCCAAGGGATTATTTTGGCTCTTTACTTATTTTAACACCTCATTAGCTTTTCCTTGTTCCTGGCATTTCTATTACTAAAAATAACTTAGCATTTATTAATGTAGTAAACATTTAAAGTAATATTGCAACTATTAATTCTGTGTATTTTACAAAACCCTACAACATACAGCTTTAGTCTTTCCCAATAAACCTGCAAAGTTGTTTTCAACTGAAGCCAATGCAACTTGCAGGGGATAATCTGAGAGTTTAACTCACAAGCCTGTCCTCTCTCACCTGCCCCACATTGCCTCTCTTCTGAACAAATGTAATAGCATAAATAATCGCCCCTATTTATTGAGAATATGTGCCACATAGTACGCACCAAATATTATTTCATTAATTTATCTCCCTAAAGCCTCATAACCCTGTTAGGTCATTACCCCTCCCCAACCCCCAACTTTCAAATGAGGCACAAAGACATTAAGCAATTTAACCAAGGTCACACAGCCAGATCCTGACTCCAAAACTTAGGTTCTTTTTTATAAAATTTTTTATTGTTATGTTAATCACATTACATCATTAGTTTTTGATGTAGTGTTCCACGATTCATTGTTTGTGCATAACACCCAGTGCTCCACGCAGAACGTGCCCTCTTTAATACCCATCATCAGGCTAACCCATCCCCCCACCCCCCTCTCCCCTCTAGAACCCTCAGTTTGTTTTTCAGAGTCCATCGGCTCTCATGGTTTGTCTCCCCTCCGACTTACTCCCCTTCATTCTTCCCCTCCTATCTTCTTCTTCTTTTTTTTTCTTAACATATATTGCATTGTTTCAGAGGTACAGATCTGTGATTCAACAGTCTGCACAATTCACAGCGCTCACCATAGCACATACCCTCCCCAGTGTCTATCACCCAGCCACCCCCAAAACTTAGGTTCTTAATCACTACTCTGCAAAAAGTGCAGGCCGGGTACTAAATTATTAAGTATCAAATTACCACTTAACTTCATTTAACTGCAATAATATACTGTGAAAGCTATATTATGAGTTCAGATGTACCTTGAAATTATATTGAGATATTTAATTATTTATTCATTATATAAGTGCTCATTTGTTCAGTAAAAACAAGAAATGTTCCCCAATTTCACAAGGAAATTTAAAATTTTACTTACTCAGATAATACTTAATACTGCTCTTTTACATGTATAATTTTCCTTTTGTTTAATTGGAGGAACTTTCAACCAAAGCACCGTTTAGGGCCTAAAAAACTGCATTTGTCATCCATCAAACATGGGCCTTTTTAATTTCTCTAAGAAGCTCCTCCTCTCTAGCCCTACCCAGATCTACTCCTTTGGCCACTATTGCTTCCCAGGGCTGTGTCTCAGGCCCTTGATCTGATGGCTCCTGGTGGATTTGAGAGGGCTGACCACTCAAGAACACTTATGGGCAATCCACCAGAGGGTGGGGTGTCATTCAGTGCTGCACTGGTGAAGGTGTGAGAGCCAAGGTGAAGGTTGGTGCCAGGGAAGCACTAGACAGGACTGACCATTGAGACAAGTGGCATAGGGGAGTGTATGAAAAGTGCTCTGTGGGACAGAAAAAAGGAGTGATTTTATGACACTACACAGCTATAAAGAAGCAAATGGGTGAAAAACACAGGACTGAAGGAGCAAAAAAGGTTACTGGAGGGCTTGTCATTCACTCAGCATTCACTGAGTGCTACTGTGTGCCACAGGCAATGAGCATCTATCAGGTGGACGCTTAATCCCCAAGGAACTTAAAAGTCTACAGAACAAGGGAAAGTACATGGACCCTTTAGATTTCCAATGATAATGGCCATGAAGGAATATGCACAGAAGTACCTGGGGTTGTATGGGAAGGACTTCAGGAGGAAGTGACATTCAAGCCATACTAGGACAGCATGTCTCAATCTTTTTTTTTCTTTTTTTAAGATTTCACTTATTTATTTGAGAGAGAGAGAGAGAGCACGAGAGGGGGGAGGGAGAAGTGGGCTCCCTGCTTAGTGGGGGAGCCAGGCACGGGGCTCGATCCTGGAACTCTGGGATCATTTCCTGAGCCAAAGGCTGATGCTCAACCGACTGAGCCACCCAGTTACACTTGTCTCAGTCTTTTGAAATAAAAAAATCATTTCTTCATTTTTATTCTTTATGTCATGATCCCATTACAATTAGTTTTAGCAGAGCAGAGAAGTAAAGAGAGGGCAGTCAGGAATGGGAAACTGATGATGTAATTGAAGAGCAATATTTATTACTCCCTAACAAGGGCCTCCTTAACTCAGACCTTGCACTAACTGATCAGCGCCGCAAACTTTCCAACAGTGTGTGCAAGCAGTGTTTTCTTCTTATGTTGCACATAATCACTGAAACAATTTCTTTGTGTCCCTCAGTCTGAGCCAGAAACCTATTTTGGATCTCAGGTTGTTTATTGTAGAGGATGGTGGGGAGATTTTTGGTTTACTTTTTGTCTTTTTATTTGTTTTTGGCATTGTGGAGAACATGTTTTTCTAAAGAATAAAAAGCTATTTCATGCAGAGAAAGTTCTCAGCTTTAAATGTTATAATATAAAATTAGGAAAAAATAGAAATAGCTCATAATTCCCTTACCCAACTGTAACCACTATTGGTGCTCATGTGTGTGTCTTCCAGACCTTTTTATTTTTTTTAAGATTTTATTTATTTTATTTAGAGAGAAAGAGAGAGCACTTGGGGAGGGGGAGCAGAGGGAAAGAAAGAGAGAATCTCAAGCAGACTCCATGCTGAATGCAGAGCCCAACACGGGGCTCAATCCCACAACCTTGAAACCCGGATCGGAGTCAAAATCAAGAGTCGGACGCCAAACCGACTGAGCCTCCCAGGCGTCCCTTCCAGAACTTTTTAATGCCTATTTTTCTATGGCCAATACTGAACAGTATCTGCTTTTTCACTTAACCTTATCACATAAGCACTTCCAAAGATATTCCAGATACTTAGTAAACAATATTTTAAAAGCTATTTAACCTGTAAATCAAGTAAAATATTTTCATCTATAAATTTTAACAAGTCTTTTAAGCTTCTTATTGAAAAAAAAATGTGGAATTCTTTTTTTTAGTTAACATATAATGGCATTAAGTTACCCAATTGGTGCTCAGAATCAGTTGAGAAATACTAAAAAAATCCCACCTCAGTAAAGTCAACCTATGGAAAACCACTAGTGGAATTATTCTAGAAACAACAAAAGCTACTATTTAGATATCAATCACCATCAGATAGTAATATTGATTACACCAATCCCCAATGCACAGATCAACAATCTTTGTGTGGTGAAAGAATGCTTTGTATCCAAAACGTCTATAGCCCAATTTAATCTTCTGCTGAAAGACTTGGAGGACACACTAAATTAAACAATGTCAACAAGGATTAGGTGCATAATAAGTCTCTGAAGAAAAACAGCAAATGCCAATCCCTTCGTAAGCATTACCAATAATTAAAATCTTTCATCATGAAAGTATCATTGCAAAATATTGTATCTTGATGGAATTCAATTTTCAGTAAGCTACATCTGCAAAATCTGTAAACACCATTAATTTCCTGGATTCAGCATAAATTTTCCATTTGAAAACTAACTTTCCCTCTAGAGTAAGACTCTATTTTCTCTTACTTTAAGAATTTTTTATCATTAAATATTTAATTTAACTTCTCTGCAACCATTTTTGTCAGTACCAAAACACATTCAGTCCACTGAGAAATGGAAAGAACTGGAATTTAGAGTAACTCTCTAGATTTTTAAGCGAAAGGTGGATGATTTTTAAAAGAGACTTTATTACATCTAGGACATACTCCAGCAGGAATCTCTTCATTAGATTGACTCTATCTTTCCCTTTTGTTCTTACTCCCTAAAGTACTTTAGTATAATTCTCCACAAATATTTCCAAAACTATCTAGGGTGAGATGAAGATTAAATTGCTCAGTCACTTACGAACTATCACACAAAGAAAATTTTCATTTTTAAAATAACCAGATATTAATTACTGAAATTGATGTCAGAAGACCTATGCTGGGACACGCATCACTGACTATTATAATAACAACAACAAGATAAGGAGCCTGAAAAACAAAGCCATATACAAGTGTCAAGAATTTTTACTTCTTAAGTGCAGAATTTGGAACTTCCTATTAGCATAGCTTGCCTAACTGTGACCAGGTAAGAGAAAATATGAGGTTAAGAATTGTTGAATCACATGCACACCTCATATGAGCTTCACATACAGAAACTGTATTACAGCTGAGGTGCTCACATCAATTACCCCAGACAGCACGAACTCCAGATATTCGCTCAATCAAAGGGTGAAAACAACCCACATTCCATTAGCAAGTGGCTTAGAGCTGACATTCCTTTGCTAAACTACGGCAAGCTCCACTTTCAGGGCACACTTAAAGGGCATACTGTACCTTTCAAGCAAGTCACAGAATCATGAGAAAGACTCCATCCCGAAGGACAAGCACAGGAATAAAGGTGTGGCCTCTGGGAGGAAAGCAAGCATAGATGACTACAGGAGGAAGAAGCGCATGAATTTTCACCTGTAATAGAAAAAGAAAAGAAGAAAACATTGGTGAATGGAAGACCTCCCACATTAAAGTGCACAGAATGAACTGATAAAAGTGATCACACATACACACACACACGCAATATCATTCAGCCATAAAAAAGAAGAAAATCTTGCCGTTTGCAACAACATGGATGGACCTTGAAAGTATACACTAAGTGAAATAAGTCAGAGAGAGAAAGACAAATACTACATGATCTCACTCATATGTGAAATCTAAGAAAAACCAAACTCATAGAGAGAACAGATTGGTGCTTGCCAGATGCACGGAGTAGGTGGTGGGCAAAATGGGTGAAGGTGGTCAAAAGGTGAAAACTTCCAATTACAAGATAAGTAACTCCTAGGATATAATGTACAGTATGACGACTACAGTTAACAATGCTGTATTATATATTTTAAAGTAGTTAAGACAGTAGATCTTAAAAATTCTCATCACACACATACACAAAAATTTTATAACTTCATATAATGGGGGATATTCACTAAACTTATTGTCATGATCATTTCATAATATGTACATATATCAAATCATGTTGTACACCTAAAAATATAATGTTATATGTCAAATTTCTCTCAATTTAAATAAATAAATTTTAAAATGTACACATTCATGCTGTTATTATCCTCCCAGAGACCCCCAGTAGAGACACAAGTACATTAGGTTACCTCTGTCGGTTTGGCTTTTTTTTTGCCCCTAAACTACCTTACTCTTCCCTAGCATTATGCTTTCAACACAAAATTCGAAAGAGAAACAAGAGGGGGGTAATGACTTCCCCAAGGTCACAGAACAATCCTGTCTATAACCAGACTATGAACAAATAGCCACTGAGTAACCCCGAGCTTAGTAATAGAAATACGATGCCAAATAATACGTGTCTCCTTGCCTGAGCTAAAAGAGATCTTTTTACATTAAATGAAACCAACGTGCATGTTCCCTTTGTGACCTTGACATCTACCCACTGTTGTCCAAGTTTTGGTTAGATAGTAATCTTTTATATTTCTATTGATGACATCTTTGTGTGTCTCTGCTTCTTAAAATAAATAAGGGATGCTGTGTGCATCCCAAACTCCCAGGATGTTCTCTAGATCTTTAATGTTCTTATTATGTATACTGCATTAGATTCATTCACTCAAAAAATGTTCACCATGTTCCAAACACCATTTTAAGCACTGAGAATACTGTAAACATGGGGCAGATATTCTAACAAAGGGAGACAGACTTAAACTCATAAATTATGTGATTTCAAGATGTGTAGGTAAACAGCAAAAGAATTACGAGAGGGGTAAGCTATTTTAGATAGGGCGGTCAAGGGCCACCAAGGAGCATTTGAGAGAATCCTAAATGGCACTGAAGGAGCAACTCAAGCAGAAATCTGGAGAAGGGGTGTTCCAGGCAGTAGAAAGAACTGGTACAAAAGTTCAGAGTAGGAGGTAGCCTGCTATGCTTCTGGACCAAAATGAAGTCCAGTGTGGCAAGAGTAAATGGAAGAGGAGACAAGGAAGAAAAAGGGCCAGATTCTGAGGCATGGTGAGAAAGCACTACAGGTTTTGTTTGTTTTTTTGAGAGAGAAGATTAAGTGAAGATTAAGCGACTTATCCCTCTTCCCACCAGGGAGAACACTACCAATGCCAAATGTTTAAATCACCTAGCCATGCACACCACACATGTAGGATGACTTGGGGTGGCCGTAGCACAGCACCCACAGGGCACTGATGCCGTAATAAACGAGTCCTAAGAATAAGCTGCTCTAAGCACAGAGTGGCAGCAATAAAAGGATCTAAGGGACTGTCTGGTCTATGCCCTACTTGTCAGCCAAGGAAATTGGGATTCTGAGACTGTCACAGAGACAGTAGCCAACTGCTGAATAAAATGACAAAATTTAGATCTGCTGTTACACACAAGATTTTCGCCTACCGTGCTAAATAAAAGTAATGGAAAGGTTAGGACTGGGGTGGTTGGTAAAGAGGAAAGGAAAATGCATTGCCCAAACAAATAGGTCTGCAACACTGAAAGCTCAGCATTCCCAGAACAAGTGGTTTCCAAGCTATTCCCAGGCAGATGTCTCTGTATCACTCACCATCTGGTTGTTTCACAGGATGAACTGCAACAACCCCAAGAGGCTGCTGAATATTACGAATTATGACTGACTGGTTCCCACCATGCCACTTATTGGCTTGCACAACCTGATAGGTAGAGCGGTCAGTCCAGTACACGGAATCTTCAAAGAGAGTTAGGGCATAGGGATGTCGCAGAATCTGTGAAGCCAAAGAGAACAATGAGACTTTGCCCAGAAATAAAAAAGGTGAATAATATAGAAAAGGAAAAGGATATCTGCCCAAGAACATGGTTTCCTTTAGCATTTAATTATTTAATAAAGACATGGGGAAGTCACTATCAAGAGACACATACAAAAAGCACTGCTGACCTATACATATCCCATTATACCACCCCAAATTCTTTCACCTATGGTGTCATTTAGCCTTCCTTTTTACTCTGGTAATTACTCTGGGCATCCATTTTACGAATGAAAGCAACACAGAAGTGCAGAAAGTAAGACGACTTATTGGGATCCCCTACTCTCAAGCCTTAGCCCCCAGCCCATTATCACCACTCTTCATCCAGTTCTATCTCTGCCACTCACAAATTCACATAAATCTGGTAAGAGCCTAGATGTCTATTCCCTGAAGGTAGGGAGGCCCTGCCAGGGTCCCTTAAAGCCACAGAACCATCAACAATGACAACTGTAGTATTTTTTATTATTTTTTAGACTTATTTATTTTAGAGGCAGAGAGAGCAGGGGGAGGGGCAGAGGGAAAGGGGGAGAGAGAAACCCAAGCAGACTCCTGCTGAGCACGGATCCTGACTTGGGGCTTGATCTCAGGAGCTGACCTGAGCTGAAATCAAGAGTCGGACCGTTAACTGACTGAGCCACCCAGGCACCCCAACAATGACAATTTTAAATAGAAGTCAGTAACAGCTCTTTGGTGAAATACGTATTTTCTGCACTTTCCCATTTAACTTGTGAGAACAAATTCACCAGAATTTTCTGAATAAAAATTGATTAACATATAGAATTGTCTAATTAATATGTTGTACACCTGAAACCAATATAGCGTTATATATCAATTATACTCCAATAAAAGATACGAAATATGTAACAGACTGTGATTTAATTGAGAAATCTAAATATAAATTATTAATTTATGCTTAACACTTTTTTAATTTTTATTTTATTTTGTTATGTTAATCACCATACATTACATCATTAGTTTGTTGTTTTTTTTTAAAGACTTTTTATTTATTTATTTGACAGAGAGAAACAGTGAGAAAGGGATCACAAGCAGGGGAAGTGGGAGAGGGAGAAGCAGGCTTCCCGCTGAGCAGGGAGCCCGATGCGGGGCCTGATCCCAGCGCCCTGGGATCATGACCTGAGCCGAAGGCAGGCGCTTAACGACTGAGCCACCCAGGAGCCCCACATCATTAGTTTTTGATGCAGTGTTCCATGATTCATTGCTTTCATGTAACACCCAGTGCTCCATTCAGTACGTACTCTCTTTAATACCCATCACCAAGCTAACCCATCCCCCCACCACCCTCCCCTCTAGAACCGTCAGTTTGTTTCTCAGAGTCCATAGTCTCTCATGGTTCATCTCCCCCTCCGATTCCCCCCCTTCATTTTTCCCTTCCTGCTATCTTTTTTTTTTTTTTAACATGTAATGTAGTATTTGTTTCAGAGGTACAGGTCTGTGATTCAGCAGTCTTAACACACTTTTTTAAGGTGTAGAAGCAACAGATTAGCATCTACAGATCAACTAAATCACACAAACTATTAATCCTTCCTGGACACGGCACAATCTGACAATGAACTGGAATAAAAATATTTATTTTCTGTTAGAAAAGATGGATTGGCCCTCACTCCTGTTGCCACTTCCTGGATTGACCTTGTCTAAGACACAATAATCAATTTCTTAGTTTTCTTGTTACTCTATGTGCTTTCGACTAAGCCACTCTTGCGGGTTCAGTTTAGTTTTCCTCAATACCAACTTACCAAATCACTGGCTATCACCTGCCTCCGATGCTGTCCATTATAATCACAATAGTCTATGTAATCAAGATAGGAATCTATAAAGTAGAGCAGTCTGTTGGGGTAGTCAATAGTTATGCCACTAGGCCAGAAAATCTTCTCCTGGACAATGACAATGCGCAGACTGCCATCCATGCTGGCTCGCTCAATACGAGGGTGATGGCCCCAGTCAGACCAGAACATCACATGGTCACTGTGAAAAGAAATTCATCACCAATTGGAAAGGATATAGTTCAATCTGAGAATAACTGCCATTTTAAGATGACATCATCTTTAGGTTCTGCTTAAAATAAATCATCTCCAGTTCAGAATGTCTGTACAGAGTTTATTATTTCCTCTGAGTGTCCCAAAGTAAAACTGTAATCATAATGCAGTCATAAGCCATCTGGGTGTTTCTAAAATGTTCATAAAACATGCAGAACATTATGACAATGAAATGTCTCAATGCCTATTCATGTTTCTGTACAATCCACAAATAGTTCATCTAGAAAAATCCATCTGGCCTTGTTTATCTACGTTGTCGTTTTTTAAGATAAGAGAGGCATTTGTTCATCATTAGAGATCCATCATAAATTTCACTGGTGTGTAATACTTTACAATATCTAGGAAGTCTTCATTGCCATTGAGCATAATTTGCCTAACTCATGATCCTACAGAAAAGAATCTAAGAGAATCTTAAGTAAATTCAAGGAAAGAAGCCATCCAAGGTTTCAAAGCACCTGGCAGAATTTCTCCTTCCCTTCAGGACCAGCAGGCAAACATTTTCTTTCCTACATGACATAAAAGGGAACCCTAATAAACAACATGAAACTAAAGCAGGAAAATCTTGCTTTTTGTTGTTGTTGTATAACCATGAGATATCAAAGTTACAAACTGGCCCATCTATGGAATACTATTGTGTACATTCTATTAGAGACCTAATTATATAATTCTGTAACAATCAGTTCAATAGGTATTACCAGGCTAATGAATCAATGAATCATAATGAATCAACGTGTTCTTAAAGTGAACAACAAATTGCTCTCATGCACTATATGAAGAAGACTGAAAAGATAAAGGATGGATACCAATAACACCTGGTTGGTTACCATTTCTATAGAGATGTTTAAACAAAGTTTCATTTCAAATTTTGAGACATGCCTATCAGCCACATCAGGTTACTACTGTTTTTCCCTCATAACCGTGTCACAGCAGTATCATTAAAAAAAAAAGTCTTACCTATTTCTGGGATCTAATGCTAGTCCCCTTGGATTTGATACATTCTTACTAATCAGCACAGTCCTGTGGCTACCATCCAGTTTAGATACTTCAATTGTTTCCAGGGCATAGTCTGTCCAGTAAAGATTGCGACCTACCCAATCTACCACAATACTTTCAGTCATAGTGACACCACTGTTAAGTATCTAAAGACAAAAGTAAATAAAAAGTGAATTCTAAAGACAATAAATGCAAACACTGAAATTATATGAAAATCTAGAATAAGACAACTAAACCTGTCCTATGATTGCTTGTGAGGATGAGAAAATTTCGTCTTCCGTGTAGCTAACCACCAAATCAACAGTACGGCTTTCCAGGAAAAATATACTACATTTTGTAGAAATGAATACTCTAGGATACCTCTACTGTTTAACGTTTTTGCATTTAAACAAAAGCTCCATCCATTCACTAAATTGGCAACCCTATGAAACTTTATAATGTTCACATGCCAAAATACTATCTGATTAAATGATTAAATGCCAACAATTATAAAATAAAGTCCTAGGGGCAGAGGAAACATAACCACTAAGGGTCAAGAAACTAAAACTGTGGGAGATGGACTGAGAAACCTAACTAGATTAAAGCTAAGGAAAAACAACCCCTAACTCCCCTGTATTTTCCTCTGCTCTCATCCACTAGGAAAAAGAAAATTGTGAAGTCTCGGCATCGTGTGACCTGGAATTCAGAATCACGGATCTGCCTTCAGAGGCCAAATTCTTATCTAAAACACCCCATGTATTGGGAGTTACGAACTTCCAGGCCTCTTGGGTGCAATGTGGCCCAGAGGGGAATATGAGAGCTACCCAGGATGAGGTAGGACCTGCTCTCGCTGGTGAATAAGAGTATTAGACCCAAGACAGGGGGACTAGTCAGGCCAAAGATCAGCAGAAATGTACTTACTACTCTTCTGTCTGTTCCATTTTGAAATGCACTCCAGATTTTACCCTGACTTCCATCAGACCAAAAGACACGACCGCTGACTGAATCAAAATCAAGAGCTACAATGTGAGAACCATTCCGGACAATTGAATAGATATTGTGAACCTGGGAGGTGATATTGTCAGCAACAATCTGGTTCTGACTTGCCACAAGTAGCAACAGACTTTCAGATCCTGTCCAAGAAGAAAATACAAAAATGTCAATGAATGTGGGAGAAACCACAATTAAAACATCTTTTAAATATTTGATGCAATACTTTTTTTTAAAGAAGATTTTATTTATTTATTTGATAGAGAGAGACACAGTGAGAGAGGGAACACAAGCAGGGGGAGTGGGGGAGAGAGAAGCATGCTCACCACTGAGCAGGGAGCCTGATGTGGGGCTCGATCTCAGGACCCTGGGACCATGACCTAAGCTGAAGGCAGACGCTTAATAACTGAGCCACCCAGCCGCCCCTTGATGCAATACTTTTGATAACAGAAGAAAGATTTAACTCCAAACTATAGTACTAGGGAAAACAAACAAAAGTCCCTATAAAAAGAATTTATTTATTTCATCTTAATAGTTAGCTGATTTTCATGAGTATTTATTAACATAAGCTTTTGCCAAAATAGCTTTGTTCCTGGAATTATACTCCAATGTTTGTCTCACTATCAATCTGGAGCGAACTATACTTGCATTTTTCCAGTTACTATTTGTTATTTTTGTACCTACTTTTGAATATTGCTTATCTTCCTTCCTAGATTGTAGGCTTCCTAATAATGGGAATTAATTCTTAAATATTTTTATTTTGCAGCTGTGGCAGAGACTTTTAATTTACCTCTCAATACCCCCTCTCCATTTCCTTTTTAGTAATAAATGACGCCACGTTTTACCATGGCACATAGCCTTCACCCTCAACTTTATCCCCTGGACTGTCTACCATCTACATTCCTACTTGAAAAAGAAAGGAACTGTCTATTTTGTGTTACCCATCTTTATTTGGTCACATTTGAAGCAGTCAAATCAATATCTTAATACATAGTATAATCACCTTCACATTATGAAACTGAATTAATGTTGGTTGAATTGAGTCAATTAAGCATTACATAAAGATGCTTAAAAGTGATACAGAAATCACTTTTAAATAATACAAAAACCATTGCTATTATTTTAAATAGAAAATCATCTATTTATCCTTAAACCTCTATTTTCCAAAATATGTCAAGATCTTTATGAGTATTCACTTATTTAATCCTCATAATAAACTGAGGTTTAAGGAGGTTACATAACCCATCCAGGATTCAAGTCCATTTGACTCCAACGTTGTCAAATGCCTGCATGCAACATTTGATCTTAAACTCTGGAGTGTGCTGTTATACTGGCTGGAGTTAGTTCACTTTCAAGTTCAGTCATTACCTGTAACTTTGCAAGTCCTTCTGTCAGTGTCTAACGTGTATTCGTCATCACACCAGCACCGGAAAGAACCTCTCGTATTGAAACAATGCTGGCTACAAAAGCCTGGGACATTACATTCATCTATGTCTTCACAGGTCTTAGAATCATTGGCAAGCAGGTATCCTGATGGACACAGGCATTGAGCCCCAAAGGGCCCCTGAACACACTGGTGAGTACAACCACCATTGGAATCTAAGCAGTTATCCTGGTCTAGAATAAAGAAAGAGAATCACAAAGGGGAAAAGTCAGGAATCTTTGCTTTTTTGGTTCACTCTATTGTAATATTTGTCATACATTCTGATGCTACCTTCAATGTAATACCCAGGTAAGAACTAAGAGCAGCATTCACTTGGATGAGCTCCATAGGCTTGTCAGTGTCTGCTCTGATTTGCTTAAGGACTTACTGTCCTTCGCAATCACTGGACTGAAACCGCTTTCTTCACTATAACCCTCTATTATAACTCCATTTAGTGCAGTGAGAGAAACTTGGGGAGATATTGCTGGCATCAAGAAATACAAGTGTCATTGATAAAGCATGCAAAGAGACCTAAATGACTTCCCACTTGCTTCCTGACATTCTTCTACCTATAGAGAAATGGAAGACAAGACTTTGACATTCAACAGCAAGTGCTGGAAGATCTATGAAAGTGAATAAATGGAAAGGGAAAGGCAACTGGAACACTAGAGGGCACAGATCCACCAGCATGCCACCATTCCTTCTTTTAGGGCCAAAACAGCAATGCCTGAAGCCACCCAAAGTCGGTTCTTATGCCTGGGATGCAAATGCCCTCTGGTGCCATGTACAGTCTAACTTATTTTTCAGAGTCATGATATGAAACATGCTCCAGAGAGGGAAGTAAGTCAAAATGATTAGAATATTTTCAGCACAAACATAACCCATTTAAAATCGTAAGAATCTAAAATATTTTGCAATCATACCTGGCTGGGGTTCATCTGAGAGTGAGCATTGATTAAAGAGGAAAGAAAGAAAGGACAGTAATTAGGATTACATGCCAATCACAGGATTTTAATCACAGCAAACACAAATCCCCGGACTTCATTTGTTTTGTGGCAAGTTCTGATTGAAATTAGAAAATACTGAAGTTAGAAAACCTTAGGACCACAGTCCAAAAAAATTTTAATTTGACAATCTAATGGCCTCATTTAGTCTCATTTTTCTAAAAAATAAGTAAAAACACAGAACCAAATGCAAAGGATTTAATGAGAAGTATCATCCAGTGGTGATTTATTTGAATTCCAGGATGCTTAGCCCTACACAGATTCGAACTCATAGAGGACCCAAAATCCCTTCCTTAAAGCTACATGGTGACTGAGACAATGGTGATGCACAGCAGGCCACTGTATGCTCAGAACGAATTTATGGCCATTAAACTGTGGTCAGGAAACTTACTGCAAAGTGGGGATTCATCTGTCCCATTGGGGCAGTCAAAGATGCCATCACACACTGCACTCAGATTCACACAGATGCTATGGCCAGGGCAATGCCATTGCCAACTGGGACAGTGAAAGGCCTGAGTGGGGCAGTCCTTCTCATCACTCAGATCCCTGCAGTCATTGTCCCCATCACAGAGCCAATCTCTGAGGATGCAGTTTCCATTTTCACACAGGAAATGAGATGGAGGGCAGGTCCTGGGGGCACAGCCATGGTGCTCATCAGATCCAAAGATGCAGTCTTGATGCCCATCACACTCCCAGCTCTTCGGGATGCAGACACCATCTGCTTGGCACTGAAATTCATCTGAGTGGCACATACCGGGAGGCCTTGTTGCTAAGAGAAATGCATGGGGGAGATGGGCTTGTGAATGCAATTCATAATCCTTCTTATGTAATTCCTAGATTCACAGGAAATGATTTTGGATCAAGGGTACATTTAAGAGAATGACTATGACAAATTTAATATTAAAATCTAAAACAACATAGGGTTCTCAGACATGTGGTAAAGAAAAATCTTTATATGTGTCCAACAAGTCCCTGGGTCAAAAGAAAATTCTGTTTCCTATGTTTTTAATGTTCATTCAATTACGGGTTAAATCAAATTTATCTGCCTCTTTATTAAATAATCACCAGTGCATTTCAATAGAGCTTAAACAGCCATTAATTTGTTACTTTGAATTCATGTGTTTAATATCATATATTTGGGTGTTATTAATTTTCCCTCAAGCAACCTACGCCCAATGAAACCAGCACACATTAAGTAAACAAAAGGTGACAGTAAATCCTTACTTCTTTGTAAACTTTCCACTATTCATTAAGCAATCCTGGATAGATAAGAGTTGCTTCCCTATCTCACAGGGGTAAACCCAAGCTTCCTCCCAGGGGCCTTGTAAGGCAACAGCAAGTCAGTGGCAATTGGCAGTTTAACCACAAATTATCACAGAAGAATCCATACTTTCAACATAAACCAGGAAAATCAATGATTAAGAATCTCTGGGTGTTGTAAACATCTATAAAGTATTAAGCATTTTATTTGACTTTTCTTTTTATCCATAGATTTAAATACTTTTTTTCTGATTGGGGAGGAAAATTAATAAAAACCTACTTTTTATGATCCAAAACACTATTATTCTAACAAATGATCTCCTTACTGACAATCTTTTAAAGTCCAAAATCCACGGAACACAAAAAGTGAGCAAAAAGAGATACCATCCACCATAGTTCTCCAGCCCATGGAGATTATAGATCCATCAGATTTATATTCCATAAGTGCTCCTTGAATCCTATGACTAGAAGGAATTTCTTTTCTGTGAACCTCAAATGAATTTTATCTGTACCATTTCTAAGGCCCTTATAACTGTGTACTTTGCTTCAGTTATCTCTTAGGTTATATAATTTTTCTTACTTTAAGGAACATCTTAGCAGATATTCAACAAATAATAGCTTAAGTGAATTCATTCAAGTCAATATCAAATACCACTTCACACCATATCTGTACCATGATTTGATCTCTCTATTGAGATTTAAAAGAAACCATTAAGACATCTTTATGTATAAGAAGCCTCAAAAACTTGAAACCCACTAATCTGGGATATCCTAGGAAAAATTAATAGTAAGAACAAAAATATCTAAGAATATTTAACCTACCTAAGGGACCATTGGAAAGTGTCCATTTATACAACCACTGGATTCACAAATTAGAAGTCATTATTTGGAAATACCTAGTCAACTTTACTGTATGTTCAATACCGCATTCCTTTGATAATAGTTTGTAATTCAGGCTGTCTTCCCTCCAAAGTTTATCCGAATTAGAGAAAACCTACAGTAATATCAATGCTGGTAAAACTGAAACATGCAGGGGCACCTGGGTGGTGCAGTTGCTTAAGCGTTCAACTCTTGATTTCAGCTCAGGTCAAGATCTCAGGGTCCTGAGACCTCAGCCCCTGTGCCGGGGTCCGCCCTCAGCATGGAGTCGGCCTGAGATTCTCTCTCTCCCTCTCCCTCTGCCATTCCCCTTGCTCGTACTCTCTCTCTCCCCCACCCCAAAAGGAATAAAATCTTTTAAGAAAAATGAAACATGCAGATATATGGTACTTACAACAGTCTATCTCATCAGAGTGATCACTGCAGTCAAAAACCCCATCACAATGATATATGTTACTAATACACCGACCCTCACTGGTACATTTGAATTGAGAAGCAGTGCAATTAATTACTGAGAATGAAAAAAAAAAGCATTAGAAATTAGCTCAAGAAGAAAACCACTAAACACTGAGATTATTTTTAAACATCATGAATAAAAATAAAGCAATCTACTTACCACAACCAGCTTCATCAGATCCATCAACACAGTCCTTGTCCCCATCACAGACAAAAGATAGGTCAATACATCGATGATCAGGACAACGAAACTGACTAGGTAGGCATGTCTCTGTAAGTTCTAATGTCATTCAAAAACAAAACCAAGTAACAGTTTATTTCTTGTTCAGTGTGTACCAGAGCCAAACTGCAAAACGCTAAGGAGATACACAAGTCATCTCATTTGTACGTGTGTTCAAAATTCCTTCCAATCGGCCACAGTGCCAAAGTCAGCCCAGCAAGAGCACACAAAACCAGGACAGTTTTTGGAAAGAGGAATAAAAAGATTATAGGTGAGAGTCAGAATCTGCGACTACACTTTGAAAAATAGACTATGCTTTCATAGTGAGCATCATGAACTTGGACTGGACTACACCTCATGATTATTATTGAAGTCTGTGACTGTAAAGCTAAGCAATGGAGCCCAACTAGACACCATGGTCGGCATGACTCATATGCCTAGCAGCAACAGTATACAGACAGATCAAAACTGCATTTAATCCAAAGTCTAAGCAGAACAATTAATTCTAGAAACCAGGGTCCCACCTTGCTGAAGAGACATAGCCTTTAGAGTCAGATGTGCTGGCTGCACCATCCACAACATGAAGCTGTATTAAATATAGACTCACAGAATGTGAAAGCTAGAAGAGATCTTAAAGTCCAAATGCTACAGAGGAAAGTGACTTGCCTATTCATGCAAACAGGACTAGGCCTTCATCCAGGGAACTCCACCCTAAACCATTATTACAGACACAAAACCAAACAATAACCTAAAGGAAATCAGAACTAGCAAGATGAAAAGCAGGCAGACAGTACTAACAGATTTCCATGCCTCTGTATTTTATCCCCTTTTTGCTTCTATGAAACGAAAAGAAAAACCAGTAGCCAAATGTCTGGATCATTTATATGATTTAGAAAAAAAACAAATTTGCCTTAAATATATGAAAAGTCAGTGGAGGAATTTTTTCCCCAGTTTGTGTCTGGATGTTAGACATCAGAGACAGTCCTTGTTTTGCATCCATAGAACTAACTCAGTGCTCAGGAGGAGTCTATGCTTCTTGTGTCTTTGCTCTTATAGCCTATGGATATGGGAATTGACAGACGGAACAGATGTGACTACGATACAATAAAAATTGTGTGAGCCTTAAAGTGTGAGAGGCCTACTGATTGTTCAAATCTATTCACTAGGCTGACCAACCACGAGAAATCTGTTCCAAACTTACGGCAGTTCTTTTCATCAGATCCATCCGCACAATCGTTATCTGTGTCGCAGAGCCAGCTCCTTGGAATACACAGATGATTATCACAGGTGAAGAAGGAAGCAGGGCAGGAAGTGGGTGCTTGGGAGGGACAGTTCTGCTCATCACTGCCATCCACACAGTCGTACTGCTTGTCACACCTCCAGTGTGCAGGGATGCACTCTCCGTGGCCACAGGTGAATGCTGAAGGTGCACAGGAATTATCTACAACGAAAACAAACTGGTCACAAAGACATTTGTTTTTACAGCCTGTTAAATGAGTTCTCACCTTGTAAAGGCCCAGTTCTTCTTTTTCAATGGGAGCAATGTACAAAATAAGAAGAGTATGTTGGCTAACTGAACTTAATAAAAAAAAGAAGAAATGTGCAAGTCATTCTCATCATCATCATCATCACTAGTGGACATTTCTTTAGCAATTATCATATACCAGGCATTTTTCTAAATGCTTCATATATTTTTTTTCTCTCTTAATCCTCACAAGAATGCTGTGAAGTATGTAGAATTATCTGCATTTTACAGATGAGGAAACTGAGGCTTTGAGAGATTTAGGAATCTGCCCCATATTCAATCTCTCGTTGGTATGATCTGAGGCCCATCCCTTACTTCTAAGCTAGTTCCTCTAATCACAATTTCACACTTAGTTTAGAGAAACCTTGAAAATGTGCCATTTGAAAAATGCAAATTGATAAAATATTTGGGTAAAATTTTGTACTTTTAGAAACAGAAAGATAATAGACCAAAGAGAAAATTTTAGAAATTTCAGAAAAGTACAAGTGGGCACTTTTATTTTCAAAACTGACCCTCTTCTTTCTCTCCAAAAAGACAGGTTATTATTACTATTGATCTCACCTTGGTAGAGATTTCTTAAGATTTCAATTGTTCTTTACCTATTTTTTTTTATTTTAATGGAATGCTTTTGTTTTCTGCAATAGCATTCATTAGGCCCCAGACTTTATAGACTGGATTACCATTGAAAGAAAAATATAAATGTCAAGACCACCATTTCACCCCTATTTTACTCCAAAGTGGGGGAAAGGGAATACAGCACATGGATTTTCAAATGCAATTATTCCAAGTACCTATTCTGAAATACTATTCTCTCAGATACTAAAGATTATATAAACCTATTTATTTTGATATGATTTTTTGAGGTTCTTGCCAAGATGTCATGACTGTATTGGTGATCCAAATAGCCAATGTCAGAGAAAAAATACTGTTAGTGAATATAGTCCAGATCAATAGTAGAAATCATTGGTAAACATTATCTATTAAGGATATTTATTATCTAGCTTCCTAAAGCCTTGGGGTACATATTAAAAAGCTGAAATTCTAAAAGATTTTTTCCCAAAGAGGTAACCCAACCTTTAAAAAAAAAAAAAAAAGGCCCACCTCTCTCTGTTCTACTCATCTCAGAAAGTATCTTCTGTGTGTAAGTTACTTACTGAATTGGCCACATAGGAGCTCATCACTGTTATCATGACAGTCATCTACTCCATCACAGTGGTAGTTACTGGGCACACATCTGCCATTGCTACAGGGAAAGGAAAAGGAGCCACACTGCTCCATGGGTGGTTCACGGGACGGGTCTTCCTGGCATGTCAAGTGATTAGAAGTCAAACTCATTCCATACGGGCAACCACACACCCGCTGGAAATTTGGCACTGGGAAGCAAAAGTGGCTGCAATCACCATTTGGATGTGTGGGTCGATTACAGTAGTTAGAACCTGAAAAAGCAATGCCCGAGGTGAGTTATGGTCATTTCCGCTGGGTTGATCAGTTGAAGGAAAACAAATAGGAAAAGAACAACATTCAGACCCAACACTACAAAGTAGCTTCTTTCTGGAAATCAACATGCCAAATATAACATTCAGTGTAAACACAGAAAAAGTCCTTAAAATGTGTTTTTCCCAAAAATACTTTTAGGGTTAACAGAATTGAACAGAGATTTTAAGTCTTATGTTATTTAACTATCTGGGTGACAGGAATGTATATCAGGAGCTATACTAAATCATTAAGTACTAAAGAGAAAAGAAGCCATCATGTTAAATAAATACAAACATATGAAAGATTGTGGAAATCTCACCAATCTGAGTGTTAGCATCATATGACTTCACATGCATTATATTAGTGATACCACTTCGGATAACCCTCATGTCTCCACCATCCGTTTTCCTGACTCGAACGATAGCACCCAGTCTCCAGTCAGTAAAAAACACATGGTCTAAGAAGAAACACCAGTGATTGGTATTTTCATCACAACTCACTTATAAATCATTTTGGAAAATGCAATAGGCTTGTAACACTTCTTTCAAATGTGAGAAGATTTTCCCATAAATATCTGTAATATGTTTCTGTAATCATTTTCTGTGACTTCTTACTCTCTAGGAATGACTCTTTACAAGGCAAAGGCGATATATTTAATGATACCAGGGTTCCGGTTCAGGCAGGCATGTATGGAGTATTGCAATGGCATTTAATAGCCATTAGGTTTAGACTTCCATAGGTAAAAATGAAATTTTGGATTATTCGATAGAACATTAGATGTACCTCATGTGACTGAGTTCTTAGCCCAGCTAAAGCACTAAACTTCTGAGTGCTTACAGGCAAATACTTAACTGTGTGAGGGTTCTTTTTTTTTTTTTGGTAAAATTAAGGAAATAGACTAAATCTCTAAGCTCCCTTTCAGATCAAACATTCTATATAACCCGTCTTAACTAAAGACACTAATTTTTTTTTTTTACACTCAACTTTACTAGGAAGCTGTTGAGAAGGAAAAGTACAGATCTAGTGCAAAAAGGCACTTTTGCTGTAGCTCTGGAGATCAATAAAATTATTCACAGAAGTATGTCTACCCCTACAGTTATAGTCATATTCCATGAAGTTCAAAATAGTAAGACAGAGGCATCACAAGATTCTGAACTTCAAAAATCTAGTCTTGTTCACTTTACACTAGCTACCAAAGCAGGGAAGTGAACGTATACATTTTTAATAGAATCAGTGGATTTTTCTCTTTAACAATACTTTGTTAAAGTAACCAGCTAACCAAAAAATGCCTAAAATGCCACAAATTTTATCATTAGACCAGTTTTCCTTATCTGTGGCCTAATCAATGACTAATCAGTCACTGACTTACTAAATCTTATCTAGACTGAGTCCCACCACTCATGAAGGTATCTTACTATACTTAAATAGATAAGAAGTTCAATAAACCTTTCACTCCTATGTGGTGCAGATAGTCAAGCAGATCTAGCCTTTCACTAAAAATAATGATGATTTCTATGGTGTTGTGCAATCAAAGATTTTTCCATAAGAAATTCACAATGAGGGCAGTGTTGAGAGAAACTTGTTATTATTATTATTACTACTACTATTATTATTTAGGGAACATTGTGTTGTTTTCGGAAGTATGCACTAAAATTTTTTTCATACTGATAAAACCAAAAGGTATTGAAACTGCATTTTTGTTCAATCCCAAAGCATTTCATCAACAGCAGAGAAAATTTAACATTCTTACAATGTTCCGATGTAACAGCAAACGGCTGTCTGACATCATTAATGAAAAGAGAGTGAATAAATGGGAAGGCATAAAGTGGAAGGGATGAGTATTTATAATTGACTCATCTCATCAAAAATCTTACTCTTTCAAGAGCATTTTTAAAGTATTTTTAAATACCATGCACTCCTGCACAGATAGACAGCAGGATGGAACTTGCAATATATTTACTAGCTATTCATTCCACACTATATGAGTGGGAGAATGTCTTTGATTTACAGTCAGTGTCTAGTCTTTTAAAGCACCTGGCTGATTATTCAGAGTAGAAGTTTCAACCAGGGACACAACTAGCATCTGGGGAGGGCCTTTGGTGGATCACAAAATGGCATTTCTCTAACTGGACTAATTATGGTTTGTCAAAGAGAACCAGGGTAGATTTTAGTCTCTCCTCACCCTTTTGGCCTGGCACTTTTGTGCAATGCACAAGCTATACAATCATTCACAGAAACCTTATTTTCAAGACTAGACAAACCACCTGTTTCACAAGTGCCAAGCTACATTCTTATTCCCAACCCACACCACCACGCCTCCACTCAAGAGGGAAACTGATACATCAGTGTGAGATCCCTAAGGCTGTAGTTTCCCAGAATTCCATGCCCCCAGCAATCTTTACTAGCAGCAGTAAATTGTTGGAAAGTTTGATAAAGAAACAAGAATATCTTGCTATTTTTCACAAGCCATATTCTAACATTTGTATATAACAATGATGTCAGTTACCCAACATGTGTCTAAAAAGCTTCAGAGCCATTCAGTGACTACGCAGTTGATAAATATTTGTAATAATTTTTCCACAAGGATTCTGAGGACATTCTTACAGAGAAAAACAAAACACTACAAGTTACCACAAACGCTCTTGCTGGTTTATTCCTGAAAATTATGAAAGCAGTAGTTTATTATTTCCTTGCGGGATATTTATGTAATAGAGCACTTGGGAAGTTCAACTTTATAATACATGCAATCTACAAAATGCTATACCTATATAAGTTGTCAATTATTATCTAAAAGCATCTAAAAGAAAAAATACACTCTAAAAGTGAAATGTTCAGTCAAAAAAAACAAATGTTTTGTCTATACATATAATAGCACCATTTTCATTTTTTGTACTCTAAAGTAACCAACTTTTCTGTAAGTGTGAGATTGTCAAATGAGGATGAGTCTACTGTTAACAATTTGCAGAGTATAAAAACAACACACACTTCCACTGCTTCAAAGCATACCTTCAAAGACAGTAAGTCCAAATGGATGAGTCATCTGCTGTATATGGCCCAGGTTTCTTCTGTCTAAACCATCAAAGGTGCTGTGCTCGATTTTATCAAAAAAGGCATCTACCCAGTACAACCGTAAAGCACTAAAATGATAAAATACTTAGTTATGTGTTATGCAGAAGCTAGTAATGCACCCTTTACACTGAGGGCATTCATAAATGGCATGTTCAGTTGAAACATTATTGTTAACATTTATTAAACAAAGTTCTTTAAAAATTAAATTATACCCATTAAAAATGTAATAGTTTTATGCCCCCCAAAGATACAGTACTTTCATAAGTGAGTTTTAATTATTTATCTTAGAAAACTTAAAATGGGGGCACCTGAGTGGCTCAGTTGGTTAAGCATCTGCCTTTGGCTCAGGTCATGATCCCAGGGTCCTGGGATCGAGCCCCACGTGGGTCTCCCTGCTCAGTGGGGAGTCTGCTTCTCCCTCTCCCACTGCCCCTCCCCCCTGCTCATTCTCTCTCTCTCTGTAATAAATAAATAAAATCTTTAAAGAAAAAGAAAACTTAAAATGTTGTTGTCTTCAAGTTAGGTATTTTCTTTTTCTTTTTTTTTTTAAAGATTTATTTATTTATTTTGAGAGAGTGAGAATGAGAGAGAGAGAGAGAGTACATGAGAGTGGGGAGGGTTAGAGGGAGAAGCAGACTCCCCGCTGAGCAGGGAGCCCGATGAGGGACTCGATCCCGGGACTCCAGGATCATGACCTGAGCCGAAGGCAGTCACTTAACCAACTGAGCCACCCAGGCGCCCTAGGTATTTTATTTTTCTCCTGGTTAAGTCCACAAGTTAAGAAAGCCATGTTTAAAAGGCTAAATACATTTCTTTCGTCTCTCCTATAAACTACTTTGGCATTTCATGTCTGTAAGCTTTTTTACCCTGTTACCTTTTCCTATATTCCTAGATATATCATTAACTTCCTGAGAATTCTGTCTTATACTTCAAAATTCTCCCAGTGTGTGTGTGTGTGTGTGTGTGTGTGTGTGTATGCAAATACATATATATGTACGCAAATATGCATTTGTTGATTAACTGAAACCAAAGATTTCCTATCCTCAAGATGCCCTCTATGAAAATTATACATGACCTGAACTTCATCAAATCCCTATCCTACTTCTAATGGGATGTGGGTCTTGCCTCCTCTATACTGACCTTCCAAAGGTCCTATCCTTCTGCCTCCTCTATCGATTTCCTCAGAATATTCATGAATGCATTAGTTTTCATCCCAGCAGAATTTGGCAACTATGTTTGTGTTGTTTGTGTCCTTGTATCATTCTATAGCCTTCTCCCAGCACCAATCAATGATGTAAAAATATGAGTGCAAGTAATACCTGTTTCCTTACTCCATCACATTGCTTCATAATTATTTCACAGTAAGTGGGAACTCAGTACTTTGGGATGATTCCTACTCACCCCCAATCAATGGCCAACCCATTGGGCCATCCAAGAGTAGTGTTTACTATTGGCAAAAGGTTAGATCCATCACACCACGCTCTCATAATTTTAGCAGGACGGAACCAATCAGTGAAGAATATGTACCTTAAAAAAAAAAAGAGGTAATAAATCAACCATGTTAACAGTGGAACAATATACATGACTTGGAGAGATTTAGCACAAACTCAGATTTTCCAGAGACTTGCTACAACTAATTTCATTTTCTGCATATGCTATCAGGCTTACACGGAAAAAGTAAAATCTCCTTAATAAGCAGATTCAGATTGAGTATACAACTGATCTAACTCTTATTTTTTTGATCTCTTAATTAAAAGTTTGGTTATCAACATATAACCAACGTCACAAATACAAATGGCATTAAAATGAGCATCCAGAGGAGAGAACCACTGTGCTAGACCTAGGACCTAAAACTGTTGTCACCAAGTAGGTTCTTTAAAAAGACAAAATTCGGGTTATGTTTTATGATTCTATTTTTTAAGCAATCCTTATACCCAACATGGGGCTTGAAACTACAATCCCGACACTGAGTCACACACTCCACCAACTGAGCCAGCCAGGCACCCCTGGGTTACATTTTAAATACTCCGAAGTTGTTCAAATGAAATGATACACTATGAGCAAGAAAACAGATTTTAATCTCTCTTTCCTCTCCTAGATTAAACATCTAGGACACACTAGATAACTGTTTAGTCATCTTCCACAAGGAATTATCAATTTGCAGGAAAGCATTTCATCTCTGATGAAGAATGCACCCAAATCAACATACCTCTTGTACAATCTCTACCCAAGGCATGTTTTTTTATTGAGGAGTGACAAAAAGAAAAATCTAGGGGGAAAAAAATTCTCTTTCATGTGAGCCTTAGAACTAAAATTAGTCTTTTCCAAAACTAACTTTCTGAAATGTGACTTAATATTCTTTTAAATGAAGGAGTCAGTAGGAAAGGAATTTAACAGCTTTTTCAAAACCAAATGCCAAAGATTTAGTTTAAGATAAATTCATTAGAAAATCAACTCTCTACAGGGCAATAAAATTTCTTATTAATAGTACCACCAGTTTTTAAATGTTTCTTACATTATTTCACAGGGAGAAAATTTAAATACAAAATAAGCATTCTAGAGGCCTCATACAGAGTTCTTTGACACAAAGGCTTTGTAGTCAAGTAGGCCTGGAATTTGAATCCTAACTGTTGCTTAACAGGTAGCCTATCCACCTGGCTCACAAACCAGCTTTTGAGTTAGACAAGATTATGTAAAGTGCTTACTAGGTGCCCTCCATTAATTAGGCTTCAGTGAAGTCCCACTCATTTTCTTTTTTTTTTTTTATTCCACTCAAGTACAACTACCCAGCTCAGACTTGTTCCAAACAAACATATTAGCTACTAACCATATTTAAATTAGAAAGGTAAGAACCTAAAAAGAATAGTATAAACTGTTCTTTCTTGTCTGACACTACCAATCATGGAGTGATTAAACATGAAACTCAGTCTGTAGTCTGAAAGACTTTTTATTCTGAAAACTACTGAATGATTAAGCAAGTTTTGCTAAGCTTTATATCAATACATTAAAGCAAGGAAAGAATTTGAGCCTTTCCTGATAATTCCACTGTACATTCAATCCTCCTCTACTGAATCTGTATCACATTGTTGGTCCTCTTCAATTGTGGAAAAAAACCCACACTTCAGTGAAAAAAACCCACACTTCAGTGAAGACTGGGAAAGCTGAAACTAAGGAGATAAAGTGATTACTTAAGCTTATGCTAAAGGGATAAAATTTAAGGTTATTTCAATTTATATAGTTCAATCTTACATTTGCTGAACTTGCCAAATAACTGTGGCATCACTTTTCCATAACTTTAAAAGACATACAGTTGCAAGCTCTTCAGAAAATATGAACACACTTACCCAGCAATAGGATGAACTACGATTGATCGTGGGTTATTTAAATTCTGGATTATTGCACGTCTCAATTTATCAGCTAGCCTCATGACACTGATACTCCTGTAAGAAGCATCTGTCCAATAGAGATTCTTTGAAATCCAGTCAAAAGTCAAACTTTCAACACTTTCCACCCTGTTGGCAGTCAGAATTTCTCTTCCTGTAAGTTGAAAAATGGACAAGGTTTAAACTAAGCATATTTTATGACATACATTTTCCTACTACTGCATATTTAAATTGTGTCAGAGTTACAGAATATTTCAGTAACCCATATGGAATTCTTTAAAAAAAAAAAACTAAACTGCCAAGCAACAACATGAGATAAACCTAGAATCTATCCATTCCCAAAAGTTTGGATCTCAAAGAACAGATATGATTCTGATAAACAGAACCAGAAGTGGTATGCCCTACATTTACTCCCTCGTTCAACCTTCCAGAAAAAGAAAAAAAAAAAAGAAAGAAAGAAATTCTCATTGCAGAACATCTTAAGAGAAGATACCTGAGTTCACATATTCACAAACACCACCCACAGACAGCTTTGGTAAGCTGACACCACGAGGTACGAATGGCGGGGGCGGGGGGAATCTCTGAGGTGTGATGACCCAACCTTCTCATCAACAGCCTTTCAAAAACCTCAACGTTGCCACATTTTAAAAAGACCAGTGAAGATACCAAAAGAAAATCAGAGCTGGGTACAGGAGAAAAAAAAGATCTCGTTCCTCTTTGTGAAATTTTTATGTCTTTTCCTCTCTATTTCCTATTTTTTACTAAAGAAAATCTGAGCCACAGTGAAAGATAACACTTTTTTTGAAGTAGGAAAACCAATCTTAGTGCTTTTTCCATTCATCTACTTAGTGAATTATAAAAACAAAGTCCTCTCTGTGCTAGGTACCATACTAGAAACTTAGGAAACATAATATTGCTAATAGTATTAATAATAATAGCTTATATTGAACACTAATTATGAGCCAGGAACTGGTCCAAGAATTTTACATGGATTCATCAACCCTTACAATAGTTCAATCAACGTATTATTAGGGGGCACCTGGGTGGCTCAGTCAGTTAAGCACCTGCCTTCGGCTGAGGTCATGATCCCAGGATTCTGGGATCAAGTCCCGCATCGGACTCCTTGCTCGGTGGGGAGCTCGCTTCTAACTGCCTGCAGTTCCCTCTGCTTATGTGCTCTCACTCTCTCTCTCAAGTAAATAAATAAAATCTTTTAAAAAAAAAAGTATTATTAGTATCCTTATTTTGCAGATGAGGAAACTGAGTCCTAGAAAAGTGAAGCATCTTGAAAGAAGTGTGGAAACTGCCTTCAAGGGATTTATAATGAAGTGAGAGAGAGGAGAGGAGGCAATTAGGCCAAGGGGCAAAAATCAAAGAGTAATGGGTGTTATGATAGAGGTACACACAGAATGATATGAAACACAGAGTCCAAATGAATCATATGGCAAGGTGGAGGTGAGGAAAAGTTTCCCAAAGGAAGTGTGCTGAATTGGGTGCTAATAGGAAAGCAAAGGCTTTCGTCATGCTTTTTGTCAATGTCAAGTCTATACTGAGCAAGTTACCTTTTAAAATATTCTATAGTCATTGGTTAAACTTTCTATGCTTTGGTGAGGGAGGTATTACGTTGCTCTATTACGTGAGAGGGAGACAGACTGAGAACTCTACATTTCAGAGGTTAATGAGTTAATGATAGAGGCTAAAAGAAAGGGAGAAGTTCATATTTAAACCACCAGATCCTGGGAGGAATGGGGGAATAAGAGGGGAAGGGAGAGTGGTCATGCTCTATGCTAAGGCAGGAGGTCTGTGAAAAATGGGGTACAGATGCCCACTTAGACCTACTGGTTTTGAGGTGGTGGTGGGATATATGGTGAAATATCCAAAAGGCAGTTGGCATTATGGGATGGAACCTTAGAGAGCTTAGAAAGAGATTTATAGAGCCTTCCCTGATCTTTCCCTCATTCCCCAGGTTAGGAGGAAAATCATTAAGTAAATGCCCTATCATAAGTCTCCCCACACTGATTTATAAATCACTATCTAAATAGTTAATCAAAGACATGGAAGGCACAAAGTTATGTAGAAGATGAAGAAGAAGAAGAGAACCAGTGTTGAACATTAGAGAACACAGTTGTTTAGGAAACAAGCAAAGAAGGAAAGACCTGTTAAAGAACACCAGAAAGAATGGCCAAGAAAGAGAAGGAAATGAGACTGGAGGTGACTGAGATGAGAAGGGTTTCAAGTGACATAGTTGGCCAACTGGGATGGAATGAGAAATAAGTGAGAAGTACAAACGTAGAAGTGAGAACAGGAACATGTAGTCCAACCATGAAAAGGAGGAGAGCTGTAACTAGAGAGACACATGGACGGGCAGGTGGGTTGAATTTTTAGAATGAGAGATTTGAGCATATGTGAGTTCCCTGAGAGCTTCATTCAGCTGATCTTGACTTTAATCTGATTTCTGACAATTCATTTTCTATACGTGTACTCACCGACACTTCTTCCTCTCCCTGGAAAACAGCAACGTAATACCTCCCTCACCAAAGCATAGAAAGTTTAACCACTGACTATAGAATATTTTCAAAGGTAACTTGTTCAATATATAGACTTGACATTGACAAAAAGCATGATGAGCATTCCAGTTTGACAAAGCAGAAAGGAGCTGACCTGTGAGATGCCAGTAGGAGACTGAGCCTACATGGGGCTCGGAGGCCCAAGACTGCCTTTTGGTGAGAACTAAGACTGACTGGAGTTCTCCAAGCTCTGGGGACCTAACTCTGGTCCGCAGAAAAGATGCATTCTGGTTCAAAGTAGAAGACCGACCACACGTTTTCTCCTCTTCCATCCAAACTCTTAAAATTACAGTCCAGGGACAGCAGAAAAGAGATTTCCATGGTTTAGAAAACAAAGTGATTGGAGGGGTAGTGGGGGGAGAAAGCTGCAAACTCAGTGCCAGCAGAGGGAAGAACCCCCCCAGCGCGCGCGCGCGCGCACACACACACACACACACACACACACACACACACACACACACACACACAGAAGACCCAGCCTATTGGCTCTCAGAGGTACCAGGAGAAACGCAGGGGCGAGGAACTAAGGGGCTTAGCTAAAAGTTGGTATCCAGAGCAATTAGACCACCAGGTCCCTCTCAGATCCTGAGCATCTATGCCATTCCCCTCCATTTACCTCTCTAACAGATCAGAGATCTTCTTCTCTGAAGGAACTGATGCAGAGGTGCCGTGGGCTCAAGGATACCACAGTGCACACGGGAATACTGGGATGGAACAGAACTGAATACAGGGGGATTGTGTGACTTGTGAACTGAAGGGTCCTTGGCCCGCTGTCCTCTGTACTTCTCCTAGAACATAGACAGCAAGCTACCCTAACCACGTCTTACTCCCCACACCAAGGAGAATGGAGACCTCTACTAATAACAAATGACTAACTCTAGAAAAAGATTTACTAGTATCAGTGTTTGGGAGCTCCCCAACAGAAAGGCCGCTGAAGTTCACCAGCTGATGAGGCTCATACATACAGACAGACCTTTTGGTAGCTTTTTATAGACTTGCCCTTAATATTAAACAAGGATCAAAGAAATTTGAAGAAAGCTTCCATCATGAAAAATAAGGGTTGAGATAAAAAAAAAAAGGAACCCAAAGAAAAAGGAAACAGAGGAAGATGAATTTTTTTAATTCCAGTACAGTTAACATACACTGTTGTATTTGTTTCATATGTACAATAAAGTGATTCGATTTTGTGTATTACTCAGTGCTCATCTAAATAAATGTACTCTTAATCCCCTTCATTTATTTCATGCATCCCTCCACCCATCTCTGGTAACCATCAATTTGTTCTCTATAGTTAAGAGTCTATTTTTTACTTAGTCTCTTTTTTTCCTTTGTTCATCTGTTTCTTAAATTCCACATATGAGTGAATCACATGGTACTTGTCTTTCTCTGACCCGCTTATTTCACGTAACAGTATACTCTCTAGCTCTATCCATGTTGTTGGAAATTGCACAAGGTCATTCTTTTTATAGCTGAATATGATTCCACTGTGTGTGTGTGTGTATATATATATATATATAAATATATGTAACGTATATATATATATATATATATATATATATATATATATATATATCACATCTTCTTTATCCATTCATCTATTGATGGACACTTGGGCCGTTTCCATAATTTGGCTATTGTAAATAAGGCTGCAACAAATAGGGGTGCATCTATCTTTTCAAATTAGTGTTTTCATTTTCTTTAGGCAAATATTAGTAGTGGATTTACTGGATCATATGGTATTTCTATTTTTAATTTTTTTAGGAAACTTCATACTATTTTCTACAGTAGCTGCACCAATTTACATTCCTACCAATAGTGCATCAGAGTTCCCTTTTCTCCACATTTTCACCAACATTTGTTATTTCTTGTCTTTTTGGTATTAGCCATTCTGACTGGTATCAGGTGATATCTCATTGTAGTTTTGATTTACATTTACCTAATGATTATTGATGTTGAGCATCTTTTCATGTATCTATAGGTCATTTTGATGTCCCATTTGAGAAAATGTCTATTTGGTTCTTCTGTCGACTTTTTATTTAGATTTTTGTTGTTGTTGTTTTTATTGAGCTAGACTGAGTTCTTTATGTATTTTGGATATTGACCCCCTTATCTAATATATAGTTTGCAAATATCTTCTCCCAGCCTGTAGGTTGTCTTCTCATTTTGTTGTTTTTTTGCTGTGCAGAAAAGCATTTGATATAGTCTCATTTGCTGATTGTTATTGTTGTTGTTGTTTGTGCTTGATATCATGCACAAAAAATTATTGCCAAGACCAGTATTGATGAACTTCTTCCTTACATTTTCTTCTGGGAGTTTTATGGTATCAGGTATCAGTTTTTTAAGTCTTTGATCTATTTTGGTTAATTTTTTTGTGACTTATGTGAAATAGGGGTCCAATTCCATTGTATTACATGTATTTCTCCAATTTTCCCAGCACCATTTGTTGAAGAGACTATCCTTTTCCCATTGGTTATTCTTGAATCTCCTCTCAAATATTAGTTGACTATACATGCTGGGATCTATTTCTGGGCTATTTTCCACTACTTCTGGCCACTGTTCCACGATGTGTCTATTTTTGTACCCATATCATACTGTTTTTATTACTATGGCTTTGTAGTATAGTTTTAAATCTGAAAGTATGATACCTCCCGCCTTGTTCTGTTTCCTCAGGATTGGTTTGGCTATTCAGGGTCTTTTATGGTTCCATACTAATTTTAGGATTGTTTCTTCTATTTCTGTGAGGAACGCCTTTGGTAATTTGATGGGGATTGCACTGAATTTGTAAATGACTTTGGGTAGTATGACCATTTTAACAATATTAATTCTTCCAGTCCATGAACATGGGATATTTTTCCATTTGTTTGTGTCTTCAATTTCTTTCATCTAAGTTTTGTGGTTTTCATTGTACAGATCCTCTACTGTTGGTTAAATTTATTTCTAAATATTTTATTGTTTTTTGATGCTACTGTGAATGGAATGGTTTTATGTCTTTTTTGGATGATTCATCATTCAGTGTAAAAGAAATGCAACTGATTTCTGTAGTTGTGTCCTGCCACTTTATGGAAATTATTAATTCCAAAAGCTCTTGACTGATCCTTTGGGATTTTCTTTATATATATAGGATCATACCATCAGCAAATAACTACTTTTTTATTTCTTCCTTTTTGATTTGATGCTTTTTACTTCTTTGTCTTGCTTAATTGCTCTAGCTAGGACTTCCAGTACTATATTGAATAGGAGTGGTGACAGAGGGCATCCTTGCCTTGTTCTTGATCTTAGGGGAAATGCCTTCAATTTCTCTCCATTAAGTATAATGTTAGCTGTGTGTATGTTGTACATGGCCTTTATTATATCGAGGTATGTTTCTTTTATACCCACTCTGTTAAGAGTTTTTATCATGAAAGTATGTTTTATTTTGTCAAATATTTTTTCTGCATCTATTGAGATGATCATGTGATTTTTTTTAAGATTTTATTTATTTATCTGATGGAGAGAGACACAGTGAGAGAGGGAACACAAGCAGGGGGAGCGGGAGAGGGAAAAGCAGGCTCCCCACGGAGCAGGGAGCCCGATGCAGGGCTCGATCCCAGGAAACTGGGATCATGACCTGAGCCGTAGGCAGACGCTTAATGACTGAGCCACCCAGGCGCCCCCTGATCATGCAATTTTATCTTTCATTTTACTGATGTGACATATTACATTTACTGATTTGCATATATTGAACCATCCTTACATCCCAGGGATAAATCCCACTTGGTCATAGTGTATAATCCTTTTAATGTGTTCTTGAATTCTGTTTGCAATATCTTGTTGAGAATTCTTGCATCGATATTTATCAAAGGTATTGGTCTATGGTTTTCTTTTCTTATGGTATCCTAATCTGGTTTTGATATCAAAGTAATGCTGGCTTCATAGAATGACTTTGGAAGTATTACCCCCTCCTCAATATTTTGGAAGAGTCTGAAAAGAACCAGTATTAATTCTTCTCTCAATGTAGAATTCTCCAGTAGGTTATAAAATCAAAATACTGAGTTATGCCATCATTCAGTGAAGTATCCAGTATAAAGTGTGACTGACTATAATTTATCTTTCTGTGATGATTATGAAGATATTAACAGAATCCCAATCAACTGAAAACATAGTAAATCCTTATTTCCATATAATTCATGGGTTTTTATTATTATTATTATTATTATTATTATTATTATTATTTCAAGCCCCACATCCCTCAAGAGGTGTCATCTGGCTGAGTATGAGGAACACCCTCTAGTCAATTAACCGAGTTACTGACTTTCATACACTTGACTCTCCTTTTATGTAATGTCAGCTTCTTCAATGTTAATATTTCTCATTGTTAAAAATACACTCTTAAAGGAAGTGTTTGTTTTAACTAAAATCATGAGAAAAGCAATGGATTTCTTTTCCTGAACTCTAAGTATTTAGCAAGCAAATTAAGTTCTAGCGAGCAAATTATTAGTATTATTACTAAAAAATGGACAAACAGTGCAAAAAACTTTTTTAATGTATTCTCACCTGTGCCATTGATATTTTGTTTATAAATCATGTCTTTTGATGTATCTGAAAAGAAGATAATATTCTCCTGGGCATCAAAATCAATCCCAACAAAGAAAGAAGGATTTCCTGTCACTGGAACTATGACATCTTCCTGGGTAGACAGGTTGAATGGGATGCCCCGAACAGCCACTTCAGATGAAAACATCAGGAACTGCTTAACAGCTGTAGGAAGAAGAACACAACACAATTGGCCACAGCCTGGTTCTTGTCCTCCCTCAATTCCAGAGAAATTATTTATATATCCATAAAGCACATTTTATAATTCTCAAATAAACATAAAAACCAAATCTGTGGAAAACATTGTTGCAAATAATGGGAAGAGAGGGAAAAAAGCAGCTATGAAGGTGATACAACTATTACAATCTTATTTCCTCTTGGGAAATTTATCCTTAAGATTTATTTGTATAAAACACGGTCCCCTATGATGAATTCTAAAGCAGTGTTACCTGAACTGCATAGTAATTCCATCAAAATTCTTGATTTGGATTAACTTTTGTATAGAGATCTATACCAAGAATCCTACTGCAGTTTTGAAGGTATTAAGACTAGTTAAAGAAAAGAATTAACAGGGGCGCCTGGGTGGCTCAGTCGGTTAAGCAGCTGCCTTCAGCTCAGGTCATAATCCCAGGGTCATGGGACTGAGCCCCGCGCCGGGCTCCCTGCTCAGTGGGGAGCCTGCTTCTTCCTCTCCCCCTGCCTGCCGCTCTGCCTACTTGTGCTCTCTCTCTCTCTCTGTCAAATAAATAAATAAATAAAATCTTTAAAAAAATTAACAGCAACCAGGTAAGTTATTTAGAAGTAAATAGGGAAAGAAGGGAGAGGAAAAATAGTGGAAACAGGGAAAAAGGAGCCATTTTAAAATCAAAGAAGGAGACAGAACAGTATGTCAGGAGATCAAAAAGAGAAATGAAGAAGGTATATCCAAGACAAAGATAAAAATTGCAGGAGTTTAAGAGCAAAATTATTACACAATGTAGTGTCAATATAATAGTCAGAGACACATGGCTCTTTGAATGAGGGTGCTTTTTATCTGAATCTAGGATCACCTACAAAGTGAACAAATTTGTCTCAGTTAGAATTAGAAAATTTACATACCAAGCCCAAAGCAGTACCATCTGGGGAGCCAGAATTTGTCAAAGGCATTAAAAAGGAGAGTTTTCAAGGGAAGAAAAGAAAACCAAATATTGCAGGATGTGCATTTCATCATCAGCAGAGGCGCGGTAACAGCCTACTTCTAAGTAGGTGTGTAGAAAACCAAAGAGGAAGAAAAGTGTTTGAGGGAGTAACTGAATCCCAGAGCACACAGGCAGGGATAAAGAGAAACTGTGGATTGAAAAGTGAAAACCTAGATGAGGAAATGAGCCGCCCCAACACTTAGTTTGTTTTGGGGACACAGCAATAAAGCCAGGTGGGATCGAGGCGCAACTGCCCCCTCCAGGGGCAGGAGCAGTGGTCTAGGAGAGGGCAATGAAGGGGACAGGAGGTACTCCCGCATAAAGTGAAGGCTAACATCTAAAGTGGGAAAGGTATACATAGCAGAGAACACTCAAAATTGTATGGCATTTCAAAAGCGTAATTTTAAAAGGAAACGATTTCAGGAAGGAGAAAAGGGGAAAGGGAGCCCAAGGAAACCCTAGATGTGCAATTAAAGGAAAGGCCTGAAGAACAGAAATTTACATCTTTGAACCCTGTGTGTAAGGGGAGCAGCGCCTACTGAGGAAGGTGCTCTGTCAGCTACCAAATGCTTATTCACCATGAAGGAGTAAGACAGGAAGCTGACCCAGTCCAAAGGCAGCACGTACCGCTATGCTGCCTACCAGAAAGACAGCCCAGAAGTGATTTCTTACCAACGCAGTGGCGGTTATCCACATCCAGGCTGAAGCCAAGGGTGCACCTGCAGCGGTAACCCAAACCATCATTATCTGTTCTGTGGCTGAGGACACAGACATGTTCACAGCCCCCATTGTTATCTCTGCATGGATTGCTAACTAGAGGAAAAAATACACAGGGTTAAATCTCAGTTAGAGATGTATGATTACCCAAGACATGTGAAACCACTTTGAGCCAGGTACGTGCATGGAACACAAACACCACTGCTGTTGGTTGCTGTATACGCCCCCATGTAAGCTCTCCCACCTACCCTCAAACTGGTAGTGGCAACACTCAGGATTCCCACAGCTATATAACTTTGGGAGTTCTTCTCCCCAAGGTAATCACGTCTGCTAGCCTCAGTGATTAAAAAGTAACCACCTCCCTCCACAAAAAAGCTTGAGTGTTATTTTGACCATTCATAAGATATAATACGTAACTGTAACTCACTGGATGCATGCTTTTTAAGCAAGCCAACTTAAAAATCAATGACTCTAAGAGCTAAGTATTATTATCCCAATTTTATACAAGAGGAAGCCAAAGCTCCAGACCGTAACACAACTTGCCCAAGATTATTCAGCAACTAAACTAGAAGTCAAATCCAGATCTGATTCCAAAACCCTACAAACCTGCAATACAAACCAGTTTATACTTCTAGAACCTATTCTCAAAGCTGTGACTCAAAAAGCTCATTGTATACAAGCCTGTCATAGCCAAAAAGGTCACATCTGCTTTGAAAATTGTCTCCTTAGCCTTTGACTTATTCTTTAAAATTGTCTCCTTACAAAAAATAATAATAGAATAAAATAAAATAAAATTGTCTCTTTACCTTCTCAGGTGGATTGGTTTGGGGAAACAACAAACAAACAATGTGGATGATAAAATTGGGTAAATTTTTGGTCAAGGGCAAATAGGAATTTAGTAGCTCATGAACTGACCATTCCAAATAGAGACTTCCAAAATGTTTTCAGATGTAATACATATTTTCAGCTAAAGTTTATGTTATTCCAGGATGACTACATTGAGATGAATACCCTTCAATGTATCAGTTCTAGTGGTTGGGTTTTTTTGTTTAAAAAAAAAAAAATCAACCTAATTACTTTATGGTCTTTCTCCATCCTAAAATCAGACCCACCACTCGATGTGGGAGTTTAAAAGTAAAATCTGCCTTTCCCTAAATTACTATTCACTGATACTAAACTTTCTATCCATACAGTTTATCATATTTCTTTTTTTCTGATGCACAAGCAAATACAGAAAAGAGCCATGAACAGTCACAACAGTTCTGTCAACTTAAAACCTTGAAACACAAACAAGACATACTATAAAATAACAGAAGACTAAATGGTTTCTGAATCAAAACATTTCTTTTCTTTGATAAGTGACCAGCCTAGGAGACACCAAACACCAGTGGCCAATGACAGACCCAACACAAACCAAGTAACAGGTGTCATACATATTCAACGGAGAAGAAAAAAAAATTGGCTCTGACACTACCTCAAATGAACACTTAGGCACGTTAGTTTCTTCCTCTTAGGCCTCAGTTTCCTCAACTTTAATATTAATGGATTGAATACAAGATTTCTCCCAGTAAAATGAGGATATGTATTTTGGTTTGGTTTGGTTTGTTTGCTGTCTATCCCCAGCAGTTAGATAGGACCTGGCACATTGCGGGTGCCAATAAATATCTGTAAAATACATCTCTTAAGTTTCCTGTTGATTTGGCATTTTAATTCTGAAATACATCAATTTTTTCAGAAGACCCCATAATACACAGAGCCAATTTCAGAGAGTTTTAACTCTCTAGATAACCCATCATATATTTGAAAATATCACCCAAATCTCATGAGATCACTCTTAACTTCCATACCACTGAGAAAACCTTTCTACCAAGACCAGTATTGAGCAGGGTTTCCATTGTTCTGGGGCATACCGTAGGGCTGCCTGAGGGAATGGTAAACAGTCACTCCAAATGGCCTCAGAGAAGTCTGGTGGTACTCTTGTGGACTGCTCTCTGTGAACTTGTTTGCCTTCATTACAGCCATCTTTGTCCAATCAGTAAAGAATACATGATCTTCAAACAAGCTTATTCCAAAGGGATGAGGAATGAGTGAGCCTCCTTGGACTACTGTCTTCCTGTTACAAAAGATGTGTATCACAATTTTTTTGTTTACCTTCATTTCGATTAAAGGTGGAATTCGTTCAAGTAAATGCCTAAAAAACTAAGTAATTTCTTGTTACAAACATAGGATATATAGAAAAATACATTTTAAGATGTGGGTATATTTTGACCTACATTTGATAGAATTCCGGATTTTCATGTGGTCTCTTGGGAGAGACCCTCGAAAATAAAATTCCAGTCCCAGTCCTAGTTTGTTCTAGATTTTTTTGAAAAATTACTGGTTTTTTACATGCTTCTCATTCTATTAAGGTTGCCCCACAAAAAAGGGGGGGCCATATGATGTGAAATATCATTTTGTAATCCACAGGTTAAAGAGCGTAATAAGGGAATGTAAATGTGGTAGCAGATACCTTCAATGGACTTCACACTCTACCATTAACCATTTCTTAGCATCAGGGAGCAGGATAGTGAGCAGAACAGTTCAACCCAGAGCAAACATGCAGACCTATTCCTGATGTCACTTTGGGAAATCAAAAAGTAGTGCTACCACCCCTCCGCCTCTGCTTGATAAACTGTCTGCTCATCATACTTGCAGTGGAGGCACAGGGTGGCCAGAGCTGCTTCAGTAAAAGAAAAAGAAGTAAAAGGTGCCAAGCAAGGGAAAGAAAATCAACAGTGTCTGTCATAACTACTTCTGCATAGACGATAATTCACTTAGGTCACATAAAGAAAGTGAGATAGAGGATGGTTCGTGAGGGAAAATTCATTTTTTTTCCTCTTTGCAAAATAGAAAGACCTTAAAGAAAAATCTTTTAACACTGCTGAAAACTAAAAAGCACAACAGGACTCTAAGAAAAGAACTGAAGATACTAAGGCTGGGAAACACACCAAAAATATGGCACAGGGGGAGAAACCAAAGGTGGCAAGTCAGCACGCACTTTAAAACACTCAATAATGACATGGTACATTTAGATTAGAGAATGGTTTTTCCTTTTCAGTTAGCAAATTCCAGAACCCTGAATGCCACCTGCTGGCAAAGCAATGGGCAGTGACTTTATGATTTCAGCTGTACTCATGAGCTTTGATAGCTCTTTGATGTTTCTTCACAGCCAGCAAAGCCCTCAAATATTTCTGAAACTCCATTGATTGTTATGTTTTTATGTTTTACTTTAACCTTAGCATAAAAATACCTAGACTATCTAATATAATGTCAAAACACCTATGAAAGAGAAAAAAAATAGGCAATTTCTCAATTGTTTTTATATGACTTATTGGGTTGGTTGATATTTTTTCATTAAATTTATTCACATTCTCATTATGGGAACCAGTTTTAATGATGTGAAGTCATAGTATCAATACCCAATCACTTTATTTAACCAAGTAGAGTTTGTTCTAAGAATATGAAATCCAGTGGCAGACTGTGATACCATCCTTACAAAATAGAGATAAAGGAGAAAACAAAACTATAATATTCCTTCCATTGAGAAAACAATACAATAAAATCAAGTAATTTGGAAAAATTAAATTGGCCAGCTGATTTTCTGAATCCACAAAGAGTAGTTTTGACAAATTTAAAAACCATGTTTTAACCAGTTTTTGAAAATATCAAAAGCAGAGAAACTAGTTAACAATTTAATTTATAGTTAACTCTCATCAGACTAAGAAGATGATATAAAAAGTATGCCATATTTTATGTTCAAATATTCTAAGTATCTTTGAAGTGTATCAGGTAAAAATACAAGCCAGAATTTCTCTTTGAAATTTGAAATATGTAAGGGCAGAGTAAAGTCCAATTAATTCCCACCGGCTAATGTTAAATAAATAATAAAAGTTATTTATTCACTGGGGGAAAATTAGTAAGCTAAAAGATAAAGTGATCTTTGGAGACAAACCATAAGGGACCCAGAGAAATAAATGGACTCAGGAGTGAATGAAAATAATGTGCTTCATCTGGGAGCTGGGGAGAAGTTGGGGAGGAGAAATCAAAGAATAAATGCTCTAAGTAACATTTAATGAATGCTATCATGGAACAGGAGGAAAGTTAACAACAAACCTTCCCCCCACCCCCGCCAAAAAGTCACCTCACACAAATGTCAACACAAAAGTCATTCAAGATGTAATGTCAACCAACAGAGCAATATTTTAATTCTGGTCCCTCTGTATCCCTCTCCATAAATTTTGTGTACTTTCCCCCAAACTTATGAAGCTATAAAAAAATACTTCTTACCTTTGAATTCCATCATAAGTTACTGTCTCAATGTAATCAAAACGGCAGTCGACCCAGTAAACACGCTTTGATACTATATCCAGAGTTATCCCAGCAGGCCATCCCAGCTTTGTTTTTACCAAGTCTTTACGGTTGGTGCCATCCATGAAAGCCCTTTCCACCTTAGGTTCCCCAGAAAGGCTCTCCCAATCTGAGAAAAATAAGTAACTACAAAAGACAAATAAAAGATGAAAGTCAGTTATTTTACAAGTTTATCTGGAAAATACTGTTTTTGGTTGCATGTTTGGATCAATGGAAATTCCCTCTAGCTGATTAGAGAACATGGGAGTATAGAATAACAACAACAACAAAAAAAAATCAGAAACTATGGGGGCCAATCAGGAGAGTCAACAACTCCAAATAGCAACTATGAAAATGCACTAATACAGCAGCCTCAAAATTCATATCCATCTTCTTAACTTTCTGCCCTGACTCCTGGCTCTGCCTTTCACTTCTCTTTTTCACACCCAGGAAAACTTACAAATACATTTTAAAATAAGCTATCAAATCATTTCCCTCCCTAATTCCCCATTGTAAGACATAGTCTAGAGAACATATCCATTATTTTCAAGGAAAGATAGCAGGATATCATGAAGTAGGAATGAATAATAACCATTCACCAACCCTTCAGTAGCCTGAAGTTCATACAAGCATTCTAAGAACCAACTGTGAAAATCTAGGAGAAAGCTAAGTCTCCTATAACTGCACTCAAACGTGGACATTAGGAAAATTGGAGACGAGTGAGCATTTGTTTTGATGTGGTGATTCACACTGAACAACTTGTAATGAGGTATTACCATTGTCATCTCAATCCCAGTTTGTAACAAGTAAGCGCTAAAGGGATAGGTCCAATCTTCTTTCCCCTCTTTAAAAAAATTTGCAGCTAAATCATGTTAGAATGATCATCTGGTAATGGTGAATCAAAAGTAACATTTAGGTGAAACAATATTATTAGGTTGAGTCAGAACACAGAGTCCTGTCTCTCCACCAGGCAAATGTGGCAAACACTAAAAATAAAATTCATACCCCCAAAAAATCACATATTCTTAGTACACCACTGGTGTACTCATTTAAAGCTTATATGAATGGAGATATAAAATAAACATGGGTTCTAGAGTACAGACCCTATAAGAAATCAGAACTAACCTTTAATTAATCCAGGGGATGTTTTACCTATCGGGAGAGATAAAGCTTCAAAAATACGAAAATCAGTATGTTTTCACATCACTTACCCAACAGTTGGGTCCAGGGCAATTCCTCTAGGATGCCCCAAGTTTCCAGTTATAAGGATAATCCGATGGCTTCCATCCAAATTTACCATATCTATGCGGTTGACCTTGGTCTCTACCAAATAAAGTTTATTATTAATCCAGTCCACAGCTAGATTCTCTGGATCATCAAGAGAAACAACTTCTTGAGTGTTTAAGCCATCAATGTCAACTGAAAAAACCTGAAAGAAAACTCAAAATTACACTTCTTACACAAAACTGTGGGCACTGTTTTTCCTATATTCATTCAGTTTATCTATCTATGTGGTACCAATCAGTCATCTAGACTTAAAAAAAAAAAAAATCACTAAAATATTTTACATCCTGGGCTACTGGGGAGAAAAAGAGTTTCTTTAAAAGTATATGTAAGGCAAATATAAAAAGTTGGATTTTTTTTTTTAATCCTGCATTTCTAATTCTTGGTAGCTATTGAAAGTTTAAACAATGTGGATTTTTTTGTGGAGGAGGTGGTGATGGTTTGTTTTGATTTTTAGCTGTAATCAAGTCAGAATTGTTAATAATCCAAATTTGCAATTTTTAGAAATTTTATGCAAGTTACCACTTATTTGAATTAAAATTTTATTAATAGTACAAGGAAATGTTAAGAGGAAGAAATAAAATGTCATAACTCTTTAGAGGTCTCTAAAATTTATGTTTTAAAAATCTCTGTTGCGATCACTCAAAGTTGCAATTAAATCTATCACACTTTCCAAATAAGACAGCATAATGAAATTTTGGCTGTTAAACAAAATGCTGTCAATATTTGTTACCCAATCTTCAATTACAGTTCCATTTAGAAGATGCAAGTAAAATCTGATTTTTATCATCCAAGGAAGCAGAGTACTTTTTATATTTTAAATGATCAAGTTTCAAAAATTACTACCAAATATCTATCCAGTTTTGAAAGAATGTCTACTATTTCTTTTAATTAGGCTTTTGGACTCCATTTCGAATAAAATTAAAAGTTGCTCAAGGCTAATCCATATAATAGACTGCTTTGTTTAACAGGTCACATGTAATAGTATAGCATGGAAAAAGGTGCTGATTAACATAAAATATCTCAAGGGCCTTTTCTGTTAGAAAACAAAAGAACTTTCCCTTCCACTCCCCCAAAAATGAAAAGTTATCAACACTTTGTGTTTGGGGTTCTATCAGCTCGCAAGCTCTACTCCTAAAATTTCTATTTACCTTATCTTGCACAGTGTCAGTCCAAAAGACTCTGTGTAGGTGATAGTGAAAATCCACACCCACAGCCACTCCATGATTTTGAGACTGTACCAACATCGCAAAGGTCCTTCCATGAATATCACCAATCAGCAAATCCCGACCATTGGAGAAGATAATGGAGGCTTGCTCAGCTAAATGTGAAGAAGGAAGGCATTATCACTCCTTCAAGTGAACAAACCTACGCATCTCACCCTTTCAGGCAAACTTACAACTGATATGCTTCCTGCCTTTTCAAATACTTCTTCTATGTTATCTTATTTGATTTTAAAATAAACTTCTGAGGCAGGCATATAGGTGTCATTCTATCCAGTTTACAGATAAGCAAATTGAGGCGCAAAAATGCTTGATGAAGTGTCCAAAATCACACTAAGTCTGGAGCAGAGTCTACCAAGAACTCGAGTGTTCGAACTGCTAGTTCCATGCACTTTCAGTGACACAGAGGGGACTACTTCAGGTATTTTCAAGAATCCTCTATGATACGGGCATCTAACCCAGCAACTTCAGACTGTGTAAAGCACAGAACATATTTTATGGATTACTGGGAAATCACTCTGTGAAAAACATGCCAATGATGGATCCAAATCTGCTTTACCTACATACTCACAAGCATGCAAAATGACATATGAATATCAAGGTTTTCATTGCAGTCTTGTTTGCAATAGCAAAGGTTAAAAAAAAAAGATATAAAAGCCCATCAGTAGGGGACTAGTTAAATAAATAATGTACGTCAAAAAAATGGAATATTATGCCAGTAGAAAAAAAAAAGAATGAGGAAGAAGTCTCTGTGTTGATATACGTTGATAGCAAAATGCAGAACTGCCTGTATAGTTTACTACCATAATCCGTAAAAATAGAACTGGATACCTGTATTTGTACATTCTTATTTATGTATTTGACAGTCTCTAGAATTAAAATAAACAATGATCAATTATGGGAAAAGGGAAGTGGAAACTGGTCAGAGAGGAACAGAGATGTGGAGAAAGATAATTTTATAATTTAGAATTTCTGAACATATGAATTTATTATCCTTTCAAAAGTAAATACATTTTAATTGTTAAAAATCAGCTGTACCAAAAAGTTAGTAAAGAGCAAATCAGGTATGTCTACACAAAAATAACCTGGAAATGGGCCATTTATTATTTCTATGAGCAGATATATTTCAGAAGGCCACCAAAGGAACTTCAAGATCATGTGAGAAAAAAACAATTGGAAAAAAGGAACAAAGATCTTCTTATCCAGAAATGCATGGTGACAAAATGGTGGGGGTGGGGGGTATCATTTTTTAACAGATTTTCCCCATGACTTTTCAGTACTACAGTACTTAGATTAATTCCAACAAAACACCCAGAATGAGTGCATTCCCCAAAATTCCAATCCAAATTTCAGAGGTCCATTTTCAGTCACTCCTAAATTTTTCATAAACAATGCCAAAATTATTTCTACAGATACTTGTCACCCATGTTTGTGGTAAATTAATTAAAAATTTAAATGTCCAAGTAACCCAAGATAGGCAAAAAGTGTATTCCACAATCAAATGTGGTAGCTGACACAAAAGCTCTGACACAAAGTGTACAAGCAGCCAATTAAAAAAACAAAAAACAGTGACTAATGGTCATGATTAATCCATAAATTTGTCCTAATAATCAAAATACAAAATTAATGTGGACCCATTCTTCCAGCAGCAAGGCCCGCTCCTAATTTGTGATGATAAAACCCTGCTATCCACATAAATGCTGGTATTTCTTTTGTCATTTGCTATGGAAGGAGGATATTCATCGTTAAGTTTCCTGTTCAGAGATATGGCAAGTGTCCTTAATTTACTTACAGGAAGTATTAGCTTTACAATGCCGTTGATGCTCCAAGACATACCCTTCTGCACAGTGGCACTGGTGATGGCCAACTCGGTCTTCACACATCTGGTCACAAACTCCCCATATCTGGCAATCATTAAAATCTGCCATATGAGAAATAAACATTTGTAATCATGTTTACCAGCATTTTTTAGGCACACCCTGACCAAAATCTTGGACCAGCTATACAAGAATATGGTGAGGCCCATATCTAAATAAGTACCCTCTGGAGGTAGCACAGATTCTAGGCATACAATAAAAAATAGGAATTCAGAACAGGCATCTTGATACTACAGAAAATCCAAAAGCATTTAAACAGTTTTTTTTTTAATCTACACAAAGGATAATTTTATAGAAGATGCACAGCACTGCTTAGATTCACAGCCCCGTGGTATTGCATTTAATTTATTAATGTTGGTTTACCATCTGAATTTTGGTGTAAGTTCTTCCCTTCAAAACTGTGCTTTCCAGTATAGTAGGCACTAGCCCGCTATGGCTTCTTAAATTTATATTTAGATTAATTAAAATGAAATAAAATTAGTAATTCAGTTTCTTAAGTCTTGCCACATTTCAAGTGATTAATAGCTACATGGGCTCAGTGGTTACCACACTGGAAATGTAGATATAGCACATTTCCACCACCGCAGAAAGTTCTACTGGACAGTGCTATAGCAGAATAAAGTAAGACCTGCCTTATATCCAATCCCTCAAAAAGACACAAAACTGTAACTTGAATAAAGTATTTGGGAAGATCCATTTACCCAGCTGCCTTTCCTCTGATGTCAAAAATTATAACCAAAATTAAATTTAAATTAGTCTTAAGACATGAAAAATATCTTCTCCTTATTCATTAACTTAGTATTCATTCATTTAACAAGTGTTCATCACATGACAGAGCTGTTTATTGTCACCGTAGTCCTAGTTCTACTGTGTAAAAAGAGATTCAATGAAATTGACATATAAACAATACAACACGGGAGGAAGGGAGTGGGTAGAACAACACAAGATATAAAGCATCTTTCTCAAAGACTGTACAGTTTAAGGGGCATAAAAATTGTCCTATCTTGGTAGATTGGTGCCAAATATTTCATTGACCCTCCAAGTTCACATCCACACTTCACCCTCCTTCACCCTGTGCACTTCCCTGGGAGGAAAACCGTCAAAGCCCATACCAACAGGTTCTCAGTAAATTATAATTTCTGAAAGCATTGGACCCTCAGGTCTAGAATTCTCCACATTACTTGGATCTGATTACACTTGCAGCAAATATCAGAGTTGGGGCTCAGGTTCTACCATAACATCTCACAACTCCCCAGTTACAAAGCTCGAGAACGTCCTGGGAATCAAGCTAATGTTTCCAATTTTCCCTCAAGACCAAATATAACAACACGGGCCTGCAAATCTTTCTTTCCAAGAACTGTGACTAACCAAAGAAAAAAATTAATCCAATTTGGACATGACAAGGTGAAAGGCATGTGGGTATGAATAAAAGGCCTTTCATGATTTATCTCTTCTGTGTCCTTGCCTCAGCCCCGAGACAGCACCACCTGAGGCTTCGCCTCAGGAGAAATGAAAAGTACAGGATATTCGCCCTCAAATACCCAGAATGTCATGACCTCATTTTGAATGCAAGACCGATGAGAATATGCTTAAGGGTCTGGAGTCATCCCGGGAGCAGGAGTTCTGATGTCAAACAGAAGAAAACCAAAGGTGAAGAAGTCATAACTAGGAATTCGTGGGTGTGAATGCCCTTCCTATCACCTGGGCTACAAACGCTTTAACGTTTGAATGAGTGTATAAAATCACTGTCACTTTTAATGACTGAATTATAGTCTCCATGACGGAGGAAAATTAAGGCTAATTAATATCCATCATTAACCAAAGTGAAAACCAGAAAAATGAAAGTAGACTTGAGGCGTTCCATGAGAATAGAAAAGTAGTGGAAACTGTATAAATCCCTAAAACACTCCTTTATAATACCGCCTCCCACCACATTACCTTTATCTATTTTTCTTGCCTTTTCATTCTTTGTTGCCCCATACCAACAGATCCTGCTTTGAAAATAGTTCAAAAACTCCTTTTTAGCTTAGACCCCCTTGGACACCCTCTGATCCCTCTGGCTGTCTGAAATCCCACCATGCTGAATGACCTCCCTGCCCTAACTCTGCACCACGATGTCATTCTGTCGCCAAACAGCATGTCCCGTCAATCAGAAACAAAAACCCTGGGTAAACTGCTTCAGCACGCCTCAGAGGCTCCAGAGCCAGGTCAAGACTACCAGGGGCAGATGAATGGTAGAAGGACACAAGATTTCGTGTCGGGATTACTCAATTTTATTCTTGATTACCACTGAGGCATTCACTGGGGAGCCATGTCTAAGATGATAAATGTTGCATAGGTTTCCAACACCTGAAGCCATGCAGAGTATCACAGCCATACAGAGAGTATTTGTTGAATTGAAATGCTTGAAAGAACAAACAAAAACAATTTCCCTAAAAGCTCAGCTGAAACAAGTGTAACCGGTTGTATAATGTCACGTATTAAAATTAACGAGTTCTCTTTAAAAAGAGCAAAGTATCTTCTGTGAAATAAATTTTAACCCATCTTCAAAACTCAGGGGCAAAGAACACATCCTTGAAAAACAGGGAAGATCACAGAAAAGATCTCTATAGGTGGCAGGGGGCCTAACACAAAAGCCCTCAACTGCAGACTTTTGAGCTCATCTCCAAATGAAGTTATCTGTATTAACGTCCCAGGCACATACTGCAGGGATTAAAAATGTTCATCATGGAATTTAAAAACTAGTGATGCAGTTATCAGCCCACACCACTTCTAGTGTGAATTGGCCGTGTTCTATACATCCTGAAATTATCTTGTGCCACAGCATAATATTGGAATTTTCTATATTACATTTATTAATAGGCTCAATGTAAAAAACCTTATAATGACAGCTTTTCATTTATTTCAGACTGCAAAACAAAGTGGCCCAGAGCTCTGACGTACAAGTAGCCCTAGACACTTGGAAATATAACTCAAAGCTCAACACAAACTTAGACATTGGGGGAAAAAAGTGTTGGAAAATGTGCTATCTAAATGCTAGAGTGCCCAAAAAAGGGGAGGGGGAGCCTAAGAACAGGTTGTCAGGCATCACAAGACTAAACTAGGGATTCTGAAAGAGCAATCACTTTACTGAAAGACTTCACGGCCTATCAAGTTCCAAATGCAAGGCAGCCCAGCCCCATCTCCTCTTTGGGGGTTGAGAGAGGAAAAAAAGAGAAGCTGATGAAATACTGAGAATGTGGCTTCTGGTATTTCTATTGGAATTCCTTTTCTACTGAGAGAAAGGAGAAATGCCTAGAGAACTAAAAGACTGGAAATCGAATTGGCAGCTGGGTGGCAATAAGAGGGGGCGGAGAGGAATGGTGGAGGAGCCTGACATTTGCCAAAGACAAAGGAGCAGGCTCACACCCACGGATGAGCACCACTCTGAAGAAAAGGGGACGCTGCCTTTGCAGCAATGCCAGGCAGCACTGCCAGGGGTTCCAAAGTCAGAAAACCACCTAACAATTGAGGATGTTCATGTGAAAAATATTTTAAAATCATTTGAATGCGTCCCCAATGTGACGATGGTGATTATAATGATAATGTTGGTAATAATAAAACACAAAAAGTGTCCTGATTTCATTTTTTTTTAAGATTTTATTTATTTATTCATGAGAGACAGAGGGGGAGAGAGAGAGAGAGAGAAGCAGAGGGAGAAGCAGGCTCCCAAGGAGCAGGGAGCCCGATGCGGGACTCGATCCCAGGACCCTGGGATCATAACCTGAGCCGAAGGCAGACGCTTAACCATCTGAGCCACCCAGGTGCCCCTGTCCTGATTTCATTTAATGCCTGTTGCAGATCACACTCTTTTATTTATAGAAGCTTTCAAACGATTAGAAATTTGGGGGCTTCCTTAAGTAATTCAGAATTGTCTCTGAGACTTCAGAATCTCTTGGGGTGACTTGCATAAAGCACATGTCATGTGTCATATTCATGTCTTGTCGTGTGACATGTCTTATATCCAATAAGTAACTAAACTGTTACTTAAGAGGAGCAATCAGATAGTGGGCAAACTTTGGGGCATGGTCCCGATACCAGAAACCTAAAATTACCTTCTAAAATTACCAAGGACAACCTCACTTGGATTGCTTTACTGGATATAAAAATCTTGTTTTTCTTGGCATATGACACATAAATGAGCCCCATTATTATGGTTCTCAATAACACTGAGGAATAGACTGTCTCAAAAGTTCCAAATTTGTAAACCAAATTTGTGGCATTAAACTTTTTTCTGGCTGTGAATAGTTATTTAAGATCAACCATGTTTGATAATCAAGTTGGAAGCCACGAGCTGAGACTAAAGACTGAGTAACTTCATTAGATTTATCCAAATTCAATACTGTTGACCAAATTGTATTAATATTTTGGAAATTACTTCAGAAGAAGCACTTTTGTAAAAAGTATTATGTATGCCTTGTCTTTTTTATTCAGAAAGCCCTGAAGAATCTATTTCTAAGGAATATCAAAAGAACACAAATATCCTGGGAAAAATCTGAATCATCTATATTTTGGAGATCTAGATGATTACCAAACTTAATTTTTTAAAGGATTTATCTATCTTTCTATCTTAGAGAGAGAGCTTGAGTGGGGGGGAGAGAAAAATCTCAATCAGACTCCGCACTGAGTGCAGAGCCCCGATGCTCAGGCTTGATCCCATGACCCCAAGACCCGAGGTGAGACCAAGAGTCCACCACTTAACCAACTACACCACCCAGACACCCCTACCAAATTTAATTTTAGTGAATCATTACAGCTGCCTTCCAGATGCCTTTTTGCCAACACCAGTAAAAACAAAGTTGTTGTTATTTTGTTTTTTAAAACCCCTTTGGACACTTTCTGCTAATAGGTTTATTGCTTATGTATCAAAAATCAGAAAGAAGGAGGGGCACCTGGGTGGCTCAGTCAGTCAAAAGTCTGACTCTTGATTTCAGCTCAGGTCATGATCTCAGGGTCGTGAGATCAAGCCCCACGTCCAGCTCGCACTGGGCGTGGAGTCTGCTTAAGATTCTCTCTCGCCCTCTCCCTCTGCCCCCCCCCATCTCTTAAAAAAATCAGAAAGAAGGAAAAAGAAATCAGAACATTAAAAATTCATTTTTCAAATCCTAAAAACTGAAAATTGATACTTGGCCATAGTAGTCTCCCATCATAAGATTCCATCCTAATCACAGAAGGATGCAAAGCTGGCTCACATCAGAATCAAAAATTTCCTAGTGGGAGAAATCATTCTTATAATTCAGCTAAGAGAGATGTGAGAAATATTTGGTGCACCAGCATCTAGTTCAATGCCAGCCAAATGAAGGAAAATGACAGTGTCTGTCCTTGAACAAAGCTTCAAGAAACTTCAATAGAGGTGAAAATAAATGGAATTAACAACCAGCCTGGCATGGGCACTGACTGGTCACTGTGGTCAGCGGGGCAGAGAGCTGATGATCCTCTGCTGTTTGGTGACCACTCTTTAGTTGCTGGATCCTGAAGAGGTTTGAGATCCTCAAAAAGAAGCCAGGGGGGTCAGGGTAGGGTAGTTGATGGGTTCAGACAGCAGTTACTTACCAACCACATGGATGTATTCCAATATTGAACAACCAGTATGGCCACACCCCAACCCTGCTTCCAAATACTTAAAAAGAAAACACAAAAGACTTCGTCCTTCATCTGGCTGGAGATAGGTATCCATGGAGCTAGTCAACTCACTCAAAAGAACCACTCTTTTGCCTTGTGCACCTCACAAAAGTTTCTCTGAGTTAAAACTTCGTATTGCCCAGGTTTTCTATGGAGACTGTGTTACTCTGTTATAAAGATTGCCACTCCTATCCACAAGCACAAACACCTTGATGTCAGAGATCACAGAAGCCATGAGTGCCGCAGCACTGTGACAAAACACTAGACACTCCCACTTATCACTTACCGACACAGTTGCGGGTATTATTTTGGTCAACGATAAAACCTGGGGGACAATAACACATCCCTCCATTTGGTGACATGTGGCATTGAAACTCACAGCTCAGTAGAGAACACAGATTCACATCTAAACAGAGAAAAACACTTTGTTAAGTAAATGGTGACCTCTGGACAAGACTGATGTACCTGTAACATAAGAGCGTCTTTTATCAAACCTAAAAGCTAAGTAAGCATGTAGCAGAGGCACAGAAATTATTAGCCTTCAAGCCTTACTGCTTTATTATGCAAGAAAAGCTCAACTCGTATTTTTTAAAAATAACTCCTTTTAAAATTATAACTGTGCAAGTATAAGTCATCTTAAGTGCTGTTTACAGAAAAATCAGGTCGTAAGTCTATCTTTTTGTCTACATAATAGAGAAAGTCAAGAATTCTCAAGTGACTGGAATGAGAATAACATTAGGGGCGCCTGGATGGCTCAGTCGGTTGAGGGTCTGCCTTCGGCTCGAGTCGTGGTCCCAGGGTCCTGGGATCGAGCCCTGGGTCGGGCTCCCCGCTCAGCAGACAGCCTGCTTCTCCCTCTCCCTCTGCCTGCCGCTCTGCCTATCTGTGCTCTCTCTATCTCTCTGTCAAATAAATAAATAAAGTCTTAAAAAAAAATGTTAACCATGGCAACTTCTAAACAACTACTAGGTAATTTATAGAGCACACTACTGATGAAGTCAAGGTCATAAATTGTATTCCCTTACAGGACAGTCAATTGTCCACAAAGTTGATAGAGTAATGGTGGGGGGGGGGGCACCTGGGTGGCTCAGTTGGTTAAGCAACTGCCTTCGGCTCAGGTCATGATCCTGGAGTCCCGGGATCGAGCCCCACATCGGGCTCCCTGCTCAGCAAGGAGTCTGCTTCTCCCTCTGACCCTCCCCCCTCTCATGTGCTTTCTCTCTCTCTCTCTCTCTCTCATTCTCTCTGTCTCAAATAAATAAATAAAATCTTAAAAAAAAAAAAAGAGTAATGGTGGGGGGATATTCTACAGTCACAGAAAAAGAAAAAAGAAAAACTAATTCAAGGTACATGTCCCAGAAACCAGAAGCTTCTTTTTTGAGTATAGGCAGGTAAGACTTTTTCTTAAGTATAAGCAAGGAAATAAAATCTCCAGAACATCTTCAAAGTCATGAAAAACACCACAAATATTTTGTAGCTCCTCCCATCAAGAGATGGAGTCTGTTTCATCGATCCATTGAATCTGGACTGGCCAAATGATTTGCTTTGGCCAATAACGTATTTAGCAAACGTGACCTAAGAAGAGATTTAAAAGAGCTTGCACACTAGGGTTCACCTTTTCTACTATCATGTGGAAAAATACTAGCCTGAGCTTTTATTGCAACATCCTCAACACATGAGTGAGCTGGTCCAGGCCGCAAGAACTTCCTAGCCAACCCACAGCACTATGAGAAATAATAAATATTTGTTTGTGTAAGCCACTAAGCCTTGGGATAGTTGTGCAAACACTGATATTCCCTGTATTTGGGACTCTATTATAGAAAAACAGAAACATCTTTATTTGAAAGCTACCCAGATAAATTTCCATACTCACCACAGTATCGCCCTTTGGTGCTATTGTTTTCGTCTTCTCCTCCTGGACAATCTAAAGTCCCATCACAAACATTTACAACTGGGATGCATTTTCCAGATTCTGGACAAGCCCATTCTCCTGGGTAGCATTCACGAACATGGTGACTACTGCTTTCTGCAGGGGAGGAGTAAAAGAATCATAGGCCACATGAGAGGTGGAGCCAGGTGGAGTCTTTTTAATCCATAGGTAAGAGGGAATACAGATCAGGTGGACAAGAGAAATCTACAAATGACCTAAACTGGTATTTTTTTTAATTTAATTTAATTTTATTGTTTTATGTTAGTCACAATACAGTACATCATTAGTTTCTGATGTAGTGTTCTATGATTCATTGTTTGCGTATAACACCCAGTGCTCCATGCAGTACGTGCCCTCCTTAATACCCATCACCGGGCTAACCCATTCCCCCCACCCCCCCCAAAACCCTCAGTTTGTTTCTTAGAGTCCTAGTTCGTCTCCCCCTCCGATTCCCCCCCTTCATTTTTCCCTTCTCCTAATGTCCTCCATTGCTATTCCTTATGTTCCACAAGTAAGTGAAACCATATGATAACTGACTTTCTCTGCTTGACTTATTTAACTTTAGCATAATTTCCTCCAGTCCCAACCATGTTGATGTAAAAGTTGGGTTTTCATCCTTTATGATGGCTGATAATATTCCATTGTATATATGGACCACATCACATCTTCTTTATCCATTTGTCTGTTGAAGGTCATCTCGGCTCTTTCCACAGTTTGGCTATTGTGGACATTGCTGCTATGAACATTGTGGTGCATATGGCCCTTCCTTTCCCTACATCTGTGTCTTTGGGGTACCCAGTAGTGCAATTGCTAGGTCATAGGGTAGCTTTATCTTTAATTTTTTGAGGAACCTCCACACTGTTTTCCAAAGTGGCTGTACAACTTGCATTCCCACCAACAACTGGTAATGTCTAACACTACTACTGGCCTTTTATTGGGATTCTAAGAAGTGACAAATGGAATTATTTAAGTTCCATTCTTTCTAAGGTAGGTAGTCCTCAGCCTGGTTATAAGAGTAAGAAGAGACATAGGCCTGAATTATCAAACAAACTAGATTAATAACCCCTAGAAGAAAATTCCATTATTTAAATCATGAATTACAGAACTAGATAATACCAAGAGTCCTAAGTTTTTACTCTGTTTTTGTCCTTTTTTCGGGGGGGGGGGTGCTATTTAATTTTTTTTTTCCTTTAGTGAAATGTCAACAATGTAAGAAAACCTATGACTGAACTGTAGGGAGACTACTTCTTGGAACACCAAAACCAATGGCTCTTCCCCAAGCATCGCTCTTACTATACTTGCTTTACAGTGTGGGTGTTAGGAACTTCTGAACTGTTGGGAGTACTACTGGTGAAGGAGGTGGTATTACTGGAATTTCCTTCTCAGAGACTCTTGAAACAATTCCCTGGGTAGAAGCCCTTCCTGCAACTACCAATCCCTACTTCTTTCTCACATGTTCCCCAGGTGGCCTCTCTTCTACCACTGGATGTCAGTGACCCATGTGGTTGAAAATCCGAATTTAAAAACAAAAAACTGAACTCTTACCAAGGTGCAAAGTCATTTTTAAAGGTTATAAGGTCAAGGCAAATCACATTTCCCCCTACTTCCCTTCCTTCCCCACCCTACTTCTTTTATACAAATAAACCTAGTTAAAATAAGCAGTCTCCAAAGGAAAAAGTCAGCATGTGTTACAGAAGGGGGACAGACTGCCCCACCCATTTTACTTTAATGATAAGAGGGAAGAGATTATAATTTATACTCTATTTGAGTTCAGTGTCTTTTTTAAGAAAAGCTAGTGAAGTCACCTCCTTCTTCCCCCACCAAGTTAATTAACACGCAGCCAATCCCGAGACATGCTGGTCACACAGATAATTTCTAACAAGGGAAGTTAGGAATACAAGTTCTGGAAAACACTTTTAAGAAAATGCTTTCCAGGGACGCCTGGGTGGCTCAGTCAGTTAAGCGTCTGCCTTCAGCTCAGGTCATGATTCCAGGGTCCTGGGACTGAGCCCCACATCGGGCTCCCTGCTCTCCCTCTCTCTCTGACAAATAAATAAAAAATACATTTTTAAAAAAGAAAAGAAAATGCTTTTCATTCAGAATCTCTTCCCCTCCTTACCGCATCCGTTTTCATCGCTGTTATCCTTACAGTCATTCTCTCCATCACAAACCAAGTTTTGACTAATGCAGTAGCCGCTGTGGCAAGTGAACTGGTTGCCTCTGCAGGTCTCATAGGCTGGAAGGAAACAACAGCTGCACTCCACAGACACAAATCATTTGGGAAAAATCAAAGAGTTCGCCTCACTGCCTAAACTTCTGTCAAGTATCTTGACAAAAAAAAAAAAAAAAAAAAATACAGGAAAGAAAATGGGGAAGAGAAGGAAAAAAGAGGAGAAAAGGAAGAAAACATAGGAGCAGCTTTGGGTCAAGGAAATGAAGTCAGGTGCCAGTCCATGTTTCTCGAGATTACAAACAAGGCACTTTGCTGTAGGTTGACACAGAACAAAGAATGCAGACTGATAAAGGTGCTACAGGCATGGCAATGTCCAACATGCCCTTACTTTATCACAAGCACTGAAACTGCGCTCCAGGACCAAATGATTCTGAGTCACCCGTTCCATGTTGCCACATTCTCTTTAATACAGTCACTGAAATAAGCCCAGGGGCCAGCAGGGAAATCAGGCATGGCTCATAGAAAGTTAGGGTGATACCCAAAATACTTAACAAGGCATAGGTGCCAACCAATCAAAACGGGTGTGGTAACAAATCGTAACATTCGAGCAAATAAATGACCACAAAAAGGTGCCAACTGATTTTGTGAAATTAGTTAAAACTCTCTCACAGAGACTTCAAACTACATATTCCAATGAAATGAGTTGGCAACAATGAGAGACGGGTTACATTGCAGGCAACGACTTGGGGGGGAAAAAAAAGGAGGGTCAGAGTTAAAAAGCGGAGGCAACGAAAGCCATCTGCACCACACTGACTTTCCTATGCCCCCAATTTCAATGTAAGAAATTTCCAAGTAAAGAAGAGAGCTGGGACCACTGCTATTAGGGAACTTCCCCTCCCTTCAAAGCCCTTCTCTCAGTCTTCTATCAAGGTTATCAGACCCATTCCTGAGGATGGGTAATTTGAGAGCCGAGTGACACAATTCACCCTGTCCCCTTATAGCCTAAGAGAAAACAAATGCACACTGTCCATCAGCAATCCTTCAACTCTACACAGATCCTTGGATGATAAAAGAGGCGAGGTCTAGCTTCACTGATGAAGCTCATGCCATGGGCCCTAAATGATCTTCGGGCTCCATCTGCCATCAGACATAGTGACCCTTTTATTTGAAAAGAGTGGTACATTTGTCAGAAAACAACTACAACAACACTCCCAGCAACCTGACCCAGCATAAAGAAGTCACCGTACTGCAAGAATGTTCATCACTGCCGTCTTCACAATCAGGGTAATGGTCGCAGACGTAAGCATGAGGGAGGCACAGCCCATTGTCACACTGGAACTCATGGTGTGAACATACCTTAGCTGCGACACAAGGGTAGCAAGGGAAAGCAAAAAGAGAAGTTCAGTTCCACTGCAGCCATTTAATTTCACAGGAAGATTCTGTCTCAAGTTTGAAAAGAGATTTTTATTATGCAGCAGCATGCTGGTAAATGTTTAACAACCAATTCTCCCGGAACAAAAAGGCCCTGACTTGGAGTGTTTGCCAATTTCCATGGTGCAAATACTCCCACAGTGGCTGACTTCAAGCTCCCAACATGAATTCACTGAACACAAAATTCAGGAAGAGGTTGCGTGATCGGCCAGTATACATGAGCCTCAGCACACCACCGCACATCTTATACACATTACTTACTGCAATTGTTTTCATCAGAGAAGTCTCTGCAGTCAACTTTCCCATCACATTTCTGACTGCCGTTATAGCAAGCTCCGTTGGCGCAAGTGAGCTGTTCACATGCTGGGTATTCTAAAAGAATGGACATTGCACACAAATCTTAAATTAAGACATTCCTTCTGCAAACACTACTTAAGTGACTGCTACATGCTAGACACTAAATGCTGAGTATACACTGACCACGTCTCTTTTGCAAATGACAAACTGGGTGGTATACTAATGTGGGGAGCATAGCGTTCTAGGAGAATGCATAGTCGGGGGAGTTTGGAGCCCAGGGAAGTCTCCCTGAAGAAGTGACCTATGAGCTCAGAGCTGAAGAATGAGAAGGAATTTAACTTATTTCAAAACGGAACCCTCTTTTACATAATACAGATAACATCCCAGGAAGCCAGTATACCACCACACGTGCTGTGAGAAATGAAGCACTGTTTCTTTTGCTAGAGGGCTGTAGAAAGAAAACAGGCTTGTAAGTCAGGAGTGCTGGGACCTGGGGCACCATTCGGTAGCTATTTACTCTTACTCAAACCGCTTATCCTCTCAGTTACTTCTTTATACATACATTTGGGTAATTCACTTCACAGGGTAGAGGGATCTCAAAAGACCATGTCTACTAAAGCACTCTGAAAAGCACAATGTTCTCGACAAGCATAAATAACTGTTACCACATTATACACATATGCTACCAACCAGATGCTTCACTCTGGTTTTCTAAGTCGCGGTGGAAAAATCAGGATGTCCCTTTCAAGTCCCTCCCCTCTGCGTCCCCAGACTTGAAATGCGTGTCTTTCATGTTCCCAAATGAAGGCTTCATTCTGTTGGTTATCTGTTTCCCCACCACACAATGATACCCTCTAAGATCTAGGATCCTGCCTTACCCACTTTTTGAGGTTTCACAGACATGGATGGATAATTCCTTGGATAGTCCCAAAGACTCCTTCATGTAGGAGCAGGGCATGAAATTCTGTGCTGAAAATATATTAAACTTGTACTGTGTTAACAACTCACATTTTAATAAAAGATGGACTCTCAAATGATACTTTTCCATCTTTTGTACAGTGAAAGAAGAAGCCCAATTATTCTCATCTCCAGAAGTTCAAAACTGGACTATTAAGTGTCTTTAAATACCTAAATTGCCAGTTATAGTTAATCAATCATATACTGAATCTGAATCGTCCTCCTTGATTACCTAAACAGAACTATGGCATGGAACTTTCTTGCTCCAAATAAAGTCATTAGCAGAGAAAAAAATCTTAAAAATCTTTAGGCACTCGTATGTATATTTGGGGGAAGTTCCCAATTGTGGGGGAGCAAACATGTACATTTGGAATGTGGAGGAAGTAAGGAAAGGAGAGGGAAGAGGTGGTGTGATCAAGTGTGTTCTTGCTTTTTGTGCCAGCTAAACTTCAGAGGTCTGGGGCTAATTAATAGTTACTTGTCAATCTTGCCATTAAGACAAAACCAATTCAGATTTTAAATTTTTTCTGAATTTTATTTTTTAAAAGTCCAAAAACCAGCTAGTGCTGAGGGTGATTGCTGTCTTTTCATCAATGAGATGGTATGCATTACAAATGTGCTTCAAAGGGTCACACAACTCTGTTTATGAATTCTCACTTCAAGAGATGCAAGAGGCCAGTTGAGTCTGGCCAGCAGCTCCCCTCCCCCATGAGCCAGATAGCTCCTAGAGTCACTATGTTGTGTAGCCTTTAAAGTGCAGCAGCAAGCAGGAAAGAGATCTTAGAAAACCCTGTCTTTGCAGTCGATAAGGTATCTGTGTGGAGGCAAATTTATTTGAGTGTAGACGGTGACTACCTCCCTTGGAGTGATTACGGTAGATACGAAGGATCTGGGACAAATATACAAAGCGGATCACTTGTTCTCCCCATTCTGCTTTTTGAAAGCCAGTGCCATAAAACTGAGAAGAGAAGAACTACAACAGTTTCCACTGACAAGACTAAAAGTTTACTGACACGCCTCATCCTCCCAACAAACAACAAGGCCAGCTTCTTGTCATCAGGAAGAGTATTGTTATAGTCAGAGGTCAGCAGTTAAGACACCCGGAATGAGGAATGAACAGCTTTCTTGTCTCCATCCACGCTGATAATGAATCTCTTCTCAATCAGCCAAGGACCTACCTCAACTCCCACAAGCCTTCTGGTCTCTGCTGTGCGTAGTTAACTGAGGTATATGCCCACAGGAAATGCTGCGTGGAGCTACCTGACTCCACTGAATACTGAAAATGTTTGGAAATCTCCAAAGGGTTCACAGAGGAAATGGTTCACCCACACAGAGGAAATGGTTCCAAATCATTTACACTGAGCAAAATAAGAAATGACAGATTCTATTCCCCTTAAAGATTTCGATTACCAAAAAGGTTAATGAGTTTTGATCTACCCCAGGAAACAAGAAGTCACAATACTCTGGGACTGGGAGATACCTAAAATCTTTTATGGTTTATTTGCTGAGCGGGTCAGAGTCTATAACCTTGTAAACTTTTTCCCATGGAGCAAATCCATCATGTAGGTGAAATGTCCCGCAAGATTTTAAGTAAAGAGAAAGTATAACAGAAGAGATAATACACACACACACACACACACACACACACACACACACACACACCCCAGAGGAACTTGCCCTTCTAAGTTTTGTCTTAATGGCAAGATTGACAAGTAACTATTAATTAGAGCCCCAGACCTCTGAAGTTTAGCTGGCACAAAAAGCAAGAACACACTTGATCACACCACCTCTTCCCTCTCCTTCCTTACTTCCTCCACATTCCAAAAGTACGTTTGCTCCCCCACAATTGGGAACTTCCCCCAAATATACATACGAGTGCTTAAAGATTTTTAAGATTTTTTCCTGCTAATGACTTTATTTGGAGCAAGAAATTTCCATGCCATAGTTCTGTTTAGATAATCAAAGAGGACGAAGTATCTTGAAGACCTCGTGGACCTCCCAGAATGAAAATCATTCACAGCAGAGCAAGATACAAATATTAACACTACTCTTTATTATCTTGACAGGAAGGCTATGAATACATTCTATTCTCAGAATTTGGCAAAATGGCCAAAAAGCACATAGAAAAGAAGACAAATTGATTACAAAGAAAGGGGAGGCATCTAGAAGGTAGATTATGAAACTTAAGCTAAGACTTAAAGGAAAACAAAAAATAACTGATAGAAATCCTGCTCAAGATACCTGAGACCTTTCAAGGTCCTAGCATCATCCTTTTAAGTTATTCTGGGTCTAAGGAGCGCTAATCCTGTCAAAGAATGATTTGCCAGAAAAAAGTTTGCCAGTTTGGTATAGCTGCATGTATTACCCACAAAAATAAGCAATGACAATAATAGTCATCAATAATATATATTGAAAACTATGTGCCAGAAACCTGTCTAAGTACTCGGTGGGTATGAACTCATTTCATCCTTATAACAACCCTATGAGGTAGGTACCATTACTCTCATTTTATAGATTCTATACATGTGTCTTTCTGAGGTTAAGTAATTTTTAAAAAGGTCTTACGACCAGTAAATTGGAGAGGCAGAATTCAAATTCAGGCAATCTGGTTCCACAGTGCATGTCCCCAACACTACAGTAGATATAACTATAGGGCTATAGGGCTTATAGGGCTTCAGAATAAGTAGTGGGAAGAGGCAAAAGATTACAGAAACAAAATGAAATTGAATGAAAGGAAACAGAAACTCTTAAAAATATAGTTTAAAAAGGAAGAGAAATAACCCAAGAGAAAAAACAAAGTTTCCTTTCTTCCATTTAGTTTCCCATTCCACTTTCAGGAGTCTCAAGAGGTGAGGCCAACTCTGGATTTATGGTATATTCCACTAAGGACTTCAATCCGGTATGATCTAGGAATGAGAAACCTTATGCTGGGAAATAGCGCTTTCTGGGAGTACCAGAATAAACAAGAGAGTCAGTACCAAAAAAAAAAAAAAAAAAAAAAACCAGACCACAAAATAGCAGAGGACCCACTCTACCCCCTTCCCAGTCAAATTCAAGTCCCTGAAGTAAGTGCCATCACAGACTAGCACCGAGGAACTACAGTAATATACAAGAAGAGAAAAGCATTTTTCAAGAGAAAAGCCTCTTTTCAAAAATAATTTCAAATGGCTTTCAATAAAAGGCATATACATAATAAGATTCATAAAATGGAAATAGCAATTCAGCACCTTAGGAAGAAAAAGCAAATACAGTCATCCCAAGAGCTAGTAGAATTGGACTAACAGCAAGTGTAGGCTAAGCAGTCTTCAGGAAACTAAAGCCAAAAAAGAAAACACATTAAGTTACCTAGTTTTCCTTACCCTGCTCTCTTTGAACCACGGGACCTTATCCCTCCCAAATCCCTATCTGGTCTCTATCCACGGTGACCTGATCTACACCTAAATTAGAAATGTGTCTGAGAGGCCCCCTGCAAAGATTTTGGATCTACAGTACCTCTTTCTTCCCATGCACAGAACTACCACCAAAATCTGAAAAGTAAAGACTAACGTAGTTCTAAATTCTTAAAAAATAATAAAAATCTCACTTCAGCCCTAATGTAGGAGTAACTGAGCAACAAGACAGAAAATTGTGCACCAAATGTTCCAAGGAATAGTGCAAAGAAGTAAGGTGTCTTCCCATGGGTAAGCAAATGTTTATAATGTGCACCAGATTTAGTGGTACTGGCTCTACAAAGGAGCTATGGAGCTAGGGGTTTTCATTTGGGGTACACAGCACCTATCTCTTCCTTATAGTTATCCCCCATGACTCATCTGGGCAGAACAAACAGGTAAATTTTAACTGAAGGAAGACTACCTGCCCCATAGAATTATGAGAGTGGCCACTTTCAAACCATAACCAGAAATGGTGTGGCTCAGTTCTCCTACCGGGAACGTGGTTCTAGACAGTTGAGGACTCACTAGCAAACCATTGCTGGATGAATGTCATTATGCTAAAAGCCAGTTATCCTACAGAGTGCTACCTTCCTTTTCAATAGGATTTCATTCTATCCAACACACATTTATTGAAGTCCACCTTCCTCGATACTTTACTAAGAACTGGATAAAGAGATAAACAAAATTACAAGTGAAATAGAAATTCCCACAGCTTTTTAAAAAATGTTTTATTCGACAAATAATTAGTGCACACCTACAGGAGTATGAGGTCCTGGAGAAATGAGAAACTTCATAAAATCCCTGCTCTCATGGAACTGACATTTTCTTTGGGGGAGTGGAAGGACAGACATTAAAATAAATAGCCCGTAGAGAAAAATGTTATGGAAATACAGCAGGGTGGAATGGTAAGAGTGACGGGGGACTCACTCTCTGGGTTGAACAGGAGCCATTAGGTTTAGTAAAACGAAGGTCACTGGTGGCATTGACAGGAATGCTTTCAGGAGACTGGTGGGCAAGGGCTGTTTCCAGTGAGTTCAAGAAAGAAAAAGGAGAGGAAATGGAGGGAGGGATATTAAAGACAACTCTATGTAACTTCATTATACAAGGGGGCAAAGAAGTTCGGAAACAGCTGAGAGGGGCCGTAGGGTCTTTGAATAAATATAATGTGCTTGCTTATACGATGGCGATCTAAACAAGAAATTTTTATTTCCTGAAGGTTTCAGGGCTCCGACTTCTATCTCAACTGTTAAGAACACTAAAAAGTTACATGTGGGACGTGATATGATATAGATAAGATGGGGCCAGTCTCTCTGCTTCTGCTTTCTCACCTGGAGTACAGAGGAAAACAGTGGGAGCAAGGCTTACTGGGCAGCGTAAATGTGCAACTGAGTTTGAGGAAAAGCATGTTCTTCACAAGCCATCACAGTCCACAGAATGACTCTTTATTCCTCTGTTTCCCCGGCTGGAGTTTCAGCAATTAGATATATAAAGGCAAATGTTTGAATTCTAAAGAACAGAAAGTCAATAGAAATAAAACTTCATGGACAAAGCAGCCCCAGTTGCAAGGCAGACCAAATACTGCTGATTACCAGCAAGAAAGCCTTCATTGTAACAGGGATTTTATTTACCCTTTCTTTGGCATTCCTAAGTATCAAAAGAGAAGTACTGCAAAGCAATGATAATTAGCTATAGTTTTACTCACACCAAAATCACTCTAATATGGTACTTAACAAAAGCAAAATAATCGCTTCGCTTAACTGGAAAAATCTGTACGATTTTTGAGCAACCGAAAGTCACTGCAATATATTAACTGAATGACCCATAATTGCTGCATTGTTCTGATGTTTATCTTGGACCCTGCATGAGTGGTTTTTCCTTGATGCTAATCCCATTAGAAGTAAAATGGACTGCAGTTTTGAATCTCCTGTTCCTTGGGGGAAAAAATTAATAGACAAGCTATTTAATAGTAGGTGCATTTTATAGATGGCCAAACTGAAAAATAAAATAACTTGGGGAAAATGAACTTTTACCTGTTACACAGCTTTTTATAATATGTATGTACACACACACACTTACACATATACATATTCAGAAATAGTTCTCAAACAGGAGAATAATCAAAAATACCTTATGCATATAGGAACACAGCAGACAAAAAGACCAAACATAGTAAGAAGCTTTCATACAACACAAAATTTATCTCAAGGATAATCTTTTTAGTAGGATCTTACTATGCTTCCCTCCCTACCATCTCACCCATTCCCTTCCTTCCCTTCCCCCTGCCTCCCTGAGAAAACACTTACACACTTTTCTTTGTTCTGTAAAAGGAATGCCTGCAATAGACACAAGGTGCTCTATGTTGGAGCTCAATGTCTTGATCTGAGAAGCTTGAAAAGTTAGGGACCATAACCTAGGGATCTGATCTGACAGGCAGCACTATGAACTATAGGGTCAAGCTTCCTGATCCTTTCAAATATTTGGGGGAAAGAATTAAGTCCTTCTTTGGAGCTTTTCCAACATCATTACTAAATTTAAGTGGTTTCTAGGTGTCTAAATAATACATTTAGACCCCTTCCTATAGACAACCTTATTTCTTTTTTTTTTTTCCTGAGAAATAGAAAAATGAAAGTCACACTCATAGGCTGATCCTGCATTTGTCCACAAGTAATGATTCCCATGCATCATGACTACAGAAACAATAAAGTGTTGCTTAATCCATCATATTTTAACATTCCAATTTAAAACAACTAACAAACAGCTACTATATATCTGAAGGGACATTTAAAATAGCTAAGTATCTCTATGACTAAATGGATCTTAGCAACAATCATCAATGACTGAGTTAGACATTACGTGCCTCCTAATGGAAATACATACTTTTATATTCAAAGTATTGTTGCCCCTCCACACACACACACACACACACACACACACACACACAGAGAGAGAGAGAGAGAGAGACAGAGACAGAGAGAGAGACAGAGAGAGAGAGAGAGAGAGAGAGAAATGCTTGCATCTATCAAGCCTCTAGACTAATGTTATTCTCAATTAGAGCAGAGGAGGAAGATTTGGCTCCCAGAGGACACTTAGCCTTGTCTGGAGACATTTCTGGTTTTCATAAATGGGAGGGCTGCTGGTTTCTAGTGGACAGAGGCCAGGGATATGGTTAGACATTATACAATGCATACAGCTCCCTGCAATAATTATCTGGCCCCTAATGTCATCTGTACCAAGGTTAAGAAACCTTGCTCTAGATCTAGCTACCAATTTCCAAAAAATATAAGAGACAGACAAACATGTTAAAGGACAGTAGAGGGTGTGATGAGCAAAACTCAAGACGGTGGGAAAATCAGGATGGTAGTTTGGTTTTTTCAACAAATATATTGCAAGGAGTGAAAAACAGAAACGATAGGCAAACTTACAAATTGAAAGACAGCAACTAACTCCAATGTATAAATTTTATTTGGACTTGGATTTAAATGATACTGTAAAAAATAACAAGCCACTGGGGAAATTCTAAGAACAGCTGTTAACATTTAGGTATGGTCATGATATTGTTATGTTATGCTAGGTTTCAGCATAGATAAATATTGGAGATAAATATTGAATCACTTAAAGATAAAATTACGTGATTTGTGAGAACTGCTTCAAAATAATGGGGAGAAGAATAAAGAGCTCTAGGTAAGACAAAATTAGCCAAGACTTGGTAATTGATAATAACTTGAGTGATGAGTACAAAGGAGCTGATCATACAATTCACCTTGCTTTCGATTTTGTTTAAAATCTTCCATAGTAAAAAGCCTTAAACAATAATTTTTAAATGATAAAATAGCTAAGTAACCTTCAGGTAAAAATACTCTGTAAACTCCCATTACCAAAGAAAAGTATTCCAAGAGCATGGCCACAGGGTTTAGACCTAGGTTAAAAGCTTGGCTCCTCCACACTCCATTCCTGACAATCTTTGTAGCCCTTTTAAAGAGGAGATGGTCATCACACCCATCTTGTGGTATTAATGTAAAAATTGCATAAAATAGTGACTGGTGCCCAGTTTATGGCAGTTCCCTTTCCCATTTTCCACAAGTGTTCCAAACAAAGAGGGAAGACAAAAGGAGGCCAATCTGTCTCTCTATATTAGCACTTTCTAAAGACTTTGATCCAGGCCCTTCATCTCTTTCTTATACAAAATCTGGCTGTCGCCAGGGGATCAAAGTACAAAGAAGTATGAAGATTCTTTTCTTAACTTCCTGATTTGTTATTTTTTTATACTCCTCCATAAATAACACATAGTAACAAATAAACAAGGCACAGAGAAACAGGAAAGCATATGTCATTATCAAACGCATTTACATGTGTCAGACTCATCTCAGGACTATGAGCCCTGAAGAATCCACGACTTGTGTGATTCTAGGAGCAATTAACTATATCATCTAAATCTGGCTCTCTTTCCTCAACAAATCCTCTTCTACCTATTCCTGTACTTAAAAAAAAAAACAAATAAAAACTTGATTAAAAATCCCTGCTCAGATATTTAATAAAGCTCACTCACTTCCTTTCCTTCGTTCCTTTCTACACCAACTGCTGGTATGCTCAAACGCTGCCAGCTTTCTTCCGGAAGATCTATTGGCTAAGTCTTGGGGCAGTTGTACGGGTGACTTTAGACTTGGCTGCAGGGTGTTCACATGGAATAAATCCAAACAGTCTGTTTCAGCTGCCTTTTATTTTCCCCAAAGTAGCATTTCCTTCATTCCCATTGCATTTCCAATAAAGCACTCATTTTCATCCACTTGTAAATTAGGGATAAAGACACAGACTGTTGGCTGGTGGCACAGCCTCTGGTTCTCCCTTAAACTTGCACAAGCTAGAACTTTCTCCTTCTGTAAATAAAGTCCTTCATGAAAAGCAATCACCAGACTTGGAACCAGAAGATGGATTTAGCCACAGCACTGCCACACATTGTACAACCTTGAACAAGCCATTCTACACTTTGCAGTCTCAGTTTCTTTATTTATGAGAGTATACCAACACCTGCCCTATTGTCCTCATTGAGGAACCTAATTAAGAATAACAACCAAAATTTATATAACAATTAGCAGTTTACAAACACTATAAAATATATGATCCATCACTAGTATTAATCAAAAATATTTTCTTCGCTTGCCACAATGAAGAACCTATTGTTTGCTTTCAGTCCCTGACTCATAGACTTCCTATTTTGTGACATCCAGACAGATGGTCTACCATCTCTATAATTGCCAGTACTAAGTCTAAATTTTCAAAGTGAAAAGAGACCCAAATTAGAGGTAACATAATCTCTTTCCAAGAGAACATTTAAATTGGAAATTATGCAACACAACTGTACCAGCAATTCTGGAGATACAAAGACAAATAGCACAGTGTCTTCCCAAAGAAAAACAGTCCCAAGGAAAGAAAGCATTGAAGGAGAAGAGGTGTTTCTTAAAATGCACCGTGTGTTGCGGCGCCTGGGTGGCTCAGTCAGTTAAGCGTCTGCCTTCGACTCAGGTCATAATCCCTGCTCAGCAGGGAGTCTGCATCTCCCTCTCCCTCTGCCCCTCCCCACCCCCTCTAGTTCTCTCTCTCTCTCTCTCTCTCTCAAATAAATAAATAAAATCTTTAAAAAAAAATAAAATAAAATGCACTCTATGATAATGATGTGGATGCAACATGAATCTGGGCCTGTTTGGACCCAGATCTTTCCTTTTCACATATACTAGTATTTCTTCCATAAAGAGTACAGTTTGAACAATGTAGTGAAATAGGAATGATTTGCTCATAACCAGTTTATGTTAGCTCCCACCCAAGGGCATAGCACCTTATTGGGAAAGGTACCAAAATATACAGAAGATGGTCCTCTCATCAAGAAACATAAAATATACCATTTGGACCAAAGGAAGAAATTTAGGAACAGTCCAGAAAACTAAATTAAATCAAATCAAAATGATCAAACAGTAGAGGAGGTGTCCCACAATAATGGACTAAAACTTAAATCTCAGTTGGAGACATAATAACTAAGAAGTTTATGATCAAGTTTTCTAAGGTTCACAAAATCTATCCACTGATTATTGGAATATCAGACTATTAAAACAACTCCCTAAAGTTTGGAGCATAAATTTAAGAGCAAAAGAAAGAAACTTTACTCAGCTCATAGTATAGTTATGAAATGCAGCCTATCAAAAGAAATTCAGGAAAAAAATACATAAAAACTCAAGGAAGGTCTGGATAAACTCATAAATGAATACACTTACAAGGGCTTTTAAGCAGAACTGGATACGTCTGAAGCTAAAGACACAGGTGTACCACAGGACTGACACAATAGAATAATTCCTATATTCTTGTAATCTAACATTTCCACAAAAAACCCCAAGAGAGACAGATTACTCCTTACTTATTTGTAAGATGTACATGATGCACCATGATTGCACTCTTATTCTGATTATGATAATATCTCAACATTGTACATAGAATACTGTGATTTCTATGTCTTATCGTGTGGTGATTAGTTACAAACTGATATAATAGGCTGCCACTGGGAAAAGCCATTTTCAAAATTTAACTCTTTTCCAAACTGTAAAATACTAAGTCCATAAGAGCAGAAAAATTAATGGCATTTGACCCAGAAATTTACCATCTTAATCTAATAAAACCCATAATTGACCAAACCAGATTTCATATTCAATGTATTCAATGACCCTTCAGGATTCTATGTTAATGTTAAAAAATACAGAAATTTGATGTGCTAAGGCAGGACACACTTAGAATGTCTTGCTAAAAATAGTCTCATATCAGAGTATCACCTCTAATCCACAAAAGAATCTGCCCAAGAGATTTCAATAACAAGAGGCATATTGTAGGCATTTCTGTCCATCAACAAATCTAACAAATTGATTAAAATGCCAAAGGGACAAAGGTGAAAGCAAAAACAGTGCAAAGACGGCAAGGGACTCACGGCAGTCTTTCTCGTCCGTTCCATCTGAGCAGTCTCTGACGTGGTCGCACCTGTATTCGTTTGGGATACATTCACCATTGGAGCATGTAATTTGATGGCTTGAGCATGTTCTCCCAGCTGTGAAGGTGAAAAGATATTACTTTATAATTATTGCCAAAGACAGACCAATCCATTGACATTTACCAAAGATGAATGAGGAAATTTGAAAGCAAAGGCAAGAGAGTATATTGAACATAAAGTTCATAGGCTCAGAAAGCAGTTACCCAGCTACACCAAGGGAGACAGCTCACAATGCAAAAGCAAAGATATTATCATCAGGGTATTATCAAAATGCTCACAGAATCGGGACACCTGGGTGGCTCAGTCAGTCGAGCATCTAACTCTTGATTTCAGCTCAGATCATGATCTCAGGCTCCTGAGACTGAGCCCCAAAGCAGGGGCTCCACACTCAGCATAGAGTCGCTTCTCTCCCTCTCCCTCTGCCTTTCCCCCCGAACCCCCACTCCCACTCACCCAGGCACGCATGTGCTCTCTCTCTAAAATAAATAAATAAAATCTTTTTAAAAAGCTCACGGGATCACATCAACACTCAAACATGTTAGTGTAGACAATTATTAACATGTGTGGAGAATACAATATAGATTGAAACCTACATGGTAAAAGGGATGAATGAAATAAGAATTTTGCAGATATAGGTAGTAGTCAGGGATCGGTAAGGTTCCCCCTCATTTAATACTTGTTTAAACAAGGATATATGCCAAAGGGTTATAACAGTGGATATTTCTGAGTGAGCCTGCTTCTCTCCCTCCCACTCTCCCTGCTTGTGTTCCCTCTCTCGCTGTGTCTCTCTCTGTCAAATAAACAAAATCTTTAAAAAATAAATTAAAAAAATAAAAATATGGGTGATATTTTCTTTAGTTTATTATATGACTCTCTACATCGAATGTTTATCAGTTTTATAAACAATTTAAACTAGTTTGTTTTTATCCTATGTTGATTACAGTAGGTAAAAGCAAGGCATCAGTAGTTTATCAAATTTGCCTCTAGACACAACAGATCAAATCTAAGGAATTGATGCTGCAAGCATCATGTGAATGCTACTCTGTAAGCCTGGGGCAGAAATTATCATGGGATTTTTCAACTGTCCACATAAAAAGAGAACATTTGGGGAATGGGGAAAATGTGATAGACTGAAAAAAATCATAATCATCAAATGGAAGAAAAAATTTTTCCCCTGAATTTTTACAGAGTTTCCTATACTTCTATATAGTAAAGATACTTAGGTTCAGCAAAATTTGGTTTTCTGATGAAATTATGTATCTGTTAAGCGGTGTGCCATCATCTCAACTTAAGAAAAACCTTTTCTAAAAGAAAAGTGGAGGGGCGCCTGGGTGGCTCAGTTGGTTAAGCGACTGCCTTCGGCTCAGGTCATGATCCTGGAGTCCCGGGATCGAGTCCCACATCGGGCTCCCTGCTCAGCGGGGAGTCTGCTTCTCCCTCTGACCCTCTTCCCTCTCATGCTCTCTATCTCTCATTCTCTCTCTCTCAAATAAATAAATAAAATCTTTAAAAAAAAAAGAAAAGTGGATAATCAATCACAGCTTTAGAGCTGACACTTGAAGATTCAAACATATAAAGGTTACCATGTTATGATAAGACATTAAAAACTATCCATAATTACCACCCTTTTCCATGCTTAATTGATTATACCTTTCACGTCTTCTTGTTCCTTCTGTTTAATAAAATGATCTCATTATGAATGTGTTATGTAATTCTTGAACAGCAAACAAGACTTTTCCAATTTCTGACACTCTGACAGTATAATTTCATGTTTTCTCCCAGTACCTTATATTAATAAAATTAGAATGGAACAACTTTTCTAGAAGTCACTTAAATGTCTGAGTTCCGCCCAAAGCCGACTCAATTTTGTCTAAATTAAGGCTAAAAAGATTAATACTTCCTCATTAAATTCCCTATAATTGACTTAAGTATATATTGCCAATTTCCACATAAAATTAAAGAACTTTTTTTATTTCCAAAAAAGCCAAGTCCTGAGTATTTTCAAACAAAATATGAAGAAAAACTAAATCAAGTGCCAATATTATTTTAAGTATCTTGGCTTTCTTCTTAAACTGAAGCCCAAAGCAATTCTCTATTTTGAGCTTAAGATTTCAAAGGGGTTTATTAGGGAGCATTTAAAAGCTCTTTCAAACATAGAGAAATGATAAATTAAAATTACATGGATCCATCAACCAGTCTGATGCTAGGATTCACTTACTCACTCATTACATAAACATCTACTGAGGGCCTATTACATGCCACGAGGTACACCAACAGTGGGAATACAATGATGAATGAGGCACAGTCCCTACCCTCAAGGAGCTCATAGTTTTCTATGAAACACTTCAAGAATTAATTAGAAAACAATATAGGCACCCAAGGAACTAATTATAGAAGGATCAGGAAGGAGTGCCTAATTCACTCTGAGGTAAGAGTGTGAACAGGGACAGCTTCCTTTAAGAGGTAACACCGCACTGGGTCTTACAGGAGAAGCGGCTAGAAGCTAGGTCAAAAGGAAAGGACTGTCTAGCAACAAGCATTCAGGCAGCATGCACAGAGGTCAAAGAAGGCACAGCATGATATGCCCAAGGGAATTACAAGCACTGATGTGACCCCACATGGCAATTTCAAGGCATGAATGGCCAAGTAGTAGACGTGGAAAAATAAGCACCGGCCGTATCTTAGAAGCCACTGTAAACCATGTTAAGGAGTTGGAGCTTTCTTCTTGGGGTGATACACACCAAAGAGTTTCAGGGTTTTAGTCAAATCTTTCTAGTATCAGTGTCAGGGAGAACCTGAGGAGGCATAGGACTAGAGGCAGGGAGGCCACTCCGGAGGCTGCTACAGTCACCCAGATAAGAGATTGCTGGCAGTAACGACATAAATGGGAAAGAGGTGAACTTTGGAGGTGTTAGGCCAGAGTTGCTGACTAAATATGGACAGAAGAATCAAGAATAATTCCAAATTTCTAGCTGTAGTGCCTAAGAGATTATGATTTCCTTTCCTTGCTAATTGATTACATCTTTAATGTCACTGACAGCCATCTTTATATTTCCTCTAATAAAATGCCTTCATGATGAAATGTGTCTTAACATTCTAGATAAACAAGGAAAATGGCCTTGATCTGCCTATTTCTAAAGTTTGAGACTGATATTGTATTTTCTGCTAGTGTCTTATAGTCAGTTTTTATTTCTATGAAAAGATAATTCACGTGGAACAGTAAATATAGAAGGAAAAACCTGGTCAGGGGAGATTATTAACTCCACTTGGGACACCTTGAATTTGAAGCATCCTGGAGATATCCAACAGGCAGTTGAATATACAAGGCTGAAGTGTGGGCAAGAAATCTGGGTCATAAGCATAGATTTGGGTATCATCAGCCTATCCAGGGTTTTTGAAGTCATAAGATTGGTTGAAATTATCCTGGAAAAGTGTAGAGTGAGAAGAGTTGCTAAGTGCAGGGCTCTGAGCTCACGGGCTGGGCAGAAGAGGAAAACAAAATGGAACGATCAAAGCAATTCAGAAAAGAACCAGGAGACTGAGGAGTCATGGCAGCCAAGGTAGTAGTGTCAAGGAGAGAGTGACTGTCAGAGTCAACTGCAACAGAAAAGTCCATCCAAGGATGAAAAAGGAAAAGCGTCCACTCTACTTGACAATCAGGAGTTCTCTGGTGACCTTAGTGAACGTAATGGTGGCACAATCTGTAGCTAAAGGATGTCTAACAAAGAATTTTATATCATTAAATATCCAAGAATTAGGGGCACCTGGGTGGCTCAGTTTGTTAAGCATCTGCCTTCGGCCCAGGTTGTGATGCCAGGGTCCTGGGATCAAGCCCCACGACAGGCTCCCTGCTGGGCAGAGAGCCTCCTTCTCCTTCTCCCTCTACCCCTTCCCACACTCATTCTCATTCTCTCTCTCTCTCTCAAATAAATACAAAATCTTTTTTAAAAAATGCAAGATTTACCTTTTGAAATCCATTGTCATTTAAAATGGTATGTAACGTTGCTTATAAATTACTGTGATAAAGTTTTCTCCAGTCTCTTTTCCCAAGCAGTTCTCCTTAGGAGTTTGTATCCCCTCTGCAAAGTATTATTATTAGCAAGGGGTCATCCACTACACTGTATCACAATCTACCACTCAGCTTTCTTCCTACTTTGTGTGGGAAGCAAGAGAAAATGGAACCAAAAGTGGCAAATCTAGCCAAAAGATAAATAACCCATCATTCATTAATTCATTCAGTACCCATTTATCAAGAACCTACTATCTGCTAGACAAAATAACAAGTCTTAGGGATGTAAGCCAAATAAAGCATAGTCACTGCTCTCCAGAGATTCACAATCTAGTCCCATCCTGTTCCCACTGAGTACTCACTATCTGCAGGTCATCCCTTCTTTCCCCTAGAACCTTTGAGGGCCTAGAGAGAAAATAGTTTTGGCCAGATAGATTTCCTACAAACAAAGGTTTTTTCCTGTGCCCTACTATGCCTGACAGTTTTAATTCCACCATTCAGTACTTCTGAGATACCATCCCCCATCTCCCTCTTTCAGATCTGGTCTCCCCTTTTGCCATTCCACCTCACCTGGACATGCCATGCTCCTGGTTGGCCTTGATGAGCTCCCATCCACACCTTCCTCGGGATTTCATTTGTCACCACCACCACCCTCCACGGCCCTACATAGTTTGCTAGTTTCCCCCTAATTACTTTGTCCCAAATATCACCATCCCTTTGCTGGAAGACCCCATGACCAACACTGACAAGCCCTAACAGGCTGTTTAAGTATACAGTCTTCATTTTAAGTTTAAACTAAAGTCGAACTCATGGGTATTTTGAGAATTCTCTTTCTCAAAAGACCCTTGGCCTGACTGAAAAGAGTTCACACTCAATGCTGGACTCAAAAGTCCTAGGCTAAATTCCAAGCTTTATAAATGTATCCAGGACCTACTGAAGGCCACGGAATCTCCACTGCTAGTCATATAGTGACTAAACAAGTTCTCACATGAAGTAGTCATCAAAAACATCTGTTTCTTCTTTGATCATTGTGGGCAATGACTGTAAAAATGCCAACAGGATCTTGGCTGACATCTTAAAACTCAACACAGAGTGATGATAGATGTGCATGATTTGTGGGATGTGCATTTAATGAAACAGAATGTGTGGGAGGTTCAAAGTTAATTGCCCCGCAATGATCAGAGCTAGCCTCTTTTTACAGGACAACTAGGGTCAGGAGCCTGAGATCGTTCCTTATAGTCTGATATCTTCTCTCCAATTTCCATCTCAGTCCAACCTGAACTTCTAAAAGGTCTTTGGTTTTTTATTTGGGGGTTTTTTGTTGGGGGGTATCATTTTAAACACACACACACACACACACACACACACAGGGAAAGGATATCATGTTCTCTCCTCTAGATCTTCAAATTAGGATTATAGGGATATGAAATCCAGGACTTCTACAGCCTTCATGCAATCACAAAAAGCCAGCAGGCTGAAGACGGGAGAGCAGAAAAGTGGGAGAAAACGGGCTGATGTTATTGAACTGGGAATTAATCAACCCTGGAACAACCCTACATTTAGACTTCTCATTGTGTAAGATAATAAATTCCCCTTTTGCTTAATTTTTTGAAGAGTTGTGTTTTTCATTCTTTGCAGCCAAATATATCCTCATTGATACAGGAATAATTTTAAGGTATAAATATCCTTAACAGAGAAAGCAAAAGAATGATACACACGGCATATTTCTCATAGGCTGCCATCTTACATTTCCCCAAGATGACTCTCTCATCCAAATTATTTAAGCTCATTTCAAACTCTTTTTCCAGTTTGAGCCCAAAGAAATTAGAATTTAAGAGTTTCTTCCAGTTTCCCGTCCTGAAACCCCTAAGTGTCCAGGAATGCAGCAGCTGCCAAGCTCCTCCTGATCGCTGCCGTCTTCCTTCTTGTTGCAGCTCATCCTTGCAGGCTGTACCCACAGTCACCGAGGCAGCGACCAACACTGCCTCCAACAGACCTAGCTATGAGCTCCATTTCCACTTGATCAAAAAGAAGATAGTTTAATACTGAGGCCGAAGGGATAGAAGGTTTCGATGCAGAGTGCACTGCAGGAGCAAAAGGACCCATCCCGCTGCCAACCACACAAATGAAGACCCCACCCATAGATATCAATAAATGTATCCTAGACGTACGATCCCCTGTCCAGTAAGTTCCAACTCAGCATTTAGAAATCATCCCATTGTTATTGCATCTGTAACAGGTTAGATTTTAGGTTCCCAGGGGGCCAAAACAAAATCCCTCTATAAGCACTTACGACAATGCTGATGTTCATCTGAGCCATCCTCACAGTCCTGGTCACCGTCACACTCCCAGAAGTTAGGGATGCATAGACTTTCACCCTGACATAGGAACTGGTCTGACTTGCAAGAAGGAGGAGCTAAAACAAACCAGAAAAGGACTCATTATGTCAAACATCCACCCTACTATGCCAACAAGCAGTGCTTATTTCAAAAGAATCTATGTCAACTCCTGCTTAGTATATTTGACGGCAAATAGTAAACAATTCTATACAACAGTCTGTGGACTCTAATCAGCATTCAATGCCAAATAATCTCAGCAATGACCTCACAACAAACTGATGATCCAAAGCAACACAAAAATACAAATAAAACAAACAGCCAAAACACATCCATAGAAAGCCATGACAAAAAAATATTAAATTTTAAATTTAAATAAAAATTAACCATGAGTTATTGTTAAATTATTTGAAATGTTTTGTAATAACCAATTGCAAAGCATCATGATGAATTGAAAAAACATAAGACTTGGAAAAGAAGACCCAGAATTGAATAACTATTATTTCTACAATTTTCTTGCCTTAGGATCTTTGGCAGGTTCTCTGAGCTTCCATTTATGCACCATGAAACCGGGACTGTAGTTACCTCATAGTTTGCTAAAAAAATCAGTTAAATAGGGGCACCTGGGTGGCTCAGTTGGTTAAGCGACTGCCTTCGGCTCAGGTCATGATCCTGGAGTGCCTGGATCGAGTCCCGCATCGGGCTCCCTGCTCGGCGGGGAGTCTGCTTCTCCCTCTGACCCTCCCCCCTCTCATGTGCTTTCTCTCTCATTCTCTCTCTCTCTCTCAAATAAATAAATAAAATCTTTAAAAAAAAAAAAAGAATGTTAAGAAAGTTTAAAAAAAAAAATCAGTTAAATAATGTATGTGCAAGTGCAGTATAATGTTAGTTGCTATCTCTATTGTCATTGTTATCATTGCTATTGTCATTGTTCTGGAACATTGTTATTACATTTTACATTAACAATATCTAAGGAGATGTTGGTGTAACTATTCACTTATTCCTCTATCCCAGAACACCCATTTCTTGCTTTTCTGCTCCTAGTGTTTAACCTAAAATGAACTTGGGAAGCCCAGAGGAAGCGAATGGATAGCACATAACCATGTCTCTACAAATAGAGCTGTTCCCTTGCTCAAAATGTGATTCACAGACTGGCAGCATTAGCATCACGTGGGAGCTTGTAGAAATGCAGAATCTCAGGTCCCACTCCAAACATGGATGCAAAGCCTGCACTTTCAAGCTCCCCAGGTGCTCCATTTATGCGTGCATGAAAGTTTGAGAAGTACTGTACAGACCTATTCCCCATCCTTCTCTCATTTTCAAATGCATCATGATCCAAACGACACGTCAACGTTTGTTCCGTTGTGTCACCAGATGGCCAACAATTCAAATTAATTTTTCACCTGATTTCTTGGGTTTTGGATGATAACCCTTGTCTTTCACAAATCAGAATGAATGAAATTGCAGGAGTGCAACTGATCACATACAGCCAGCTAAGAAACCAACAGATGTTAAGGGTTGGGATTTGTGCAGGAAGGAGGCCTTTAATGGATGATTTAACTTCACTATGCCTCTGTTTCCTAATCTGAAACCTGTCTCAGAATACTGAGAGAACTAAATGAAGAAATAATGTAAAAGTGATTTTATAATTAAACTTTGGTTTACAATACTATTGTGCTTTCAACTATAATTTTTTGAGGTTCTGAAAAGTCCAATGGATTTCATTCTTTTTTTAAATTTTATTTTATTTACATTCAATTAATTAACACATAATGTATTATTAATTTCAGAGGTAGAGTTGAGTAATTCATCTGTTGTATGTAACACCCAGTATTCATTACATCACGTGCCCTCCTTAATGCCCATCACCCAGTTACTCCATCCCCTCACCCCCCTCCCCTCCAGCAACCCTCAGTCTGTTTCCTATGGTTATGAGAACTGTAATGTTTCTTTTTTTAAAGATTTTATTCATTTATTCATGAGAGACAGAGAGAGAGAGGCAGAGGGAGAAGCAGGCTCCCGAAAAACAGGGAGCCCGATGTGGGGCTCGATCCCAGGACCCTGGGATCATGACCTGAGCCGAAGGCAGACGCTTAACCATCTGAGCCACCCAGGCGCCCAAGAACTGTAATGTTTTTTAAATATAAAACCACACTAGCCTCTTCTGTGATCTTTTTGTGTAATTCACCTAACTTACACTACATCCTCTATACAAAAACAGACTCTTCCTTGAATTACAAATCACAGTTGGTGCACAAAATTTCCAGAGTAAATAATCTGAAATAGGGTTATAGGCTTCAGAAAACTACTCACAAATTTGTTTCAATATCAAGGTCATGGGCTAAGAGTTAAGACAGAAACTGATGTGAACTGAACCCCTTCCTCAAAAGGGACTAACAGAATGATTAATGCCATCAGTTCTCTTCAACCATAGAGATCTCAAAAGTGAGCCCAGTCCTGAATCTATCACTAAAGGCACAACGTTTTGTCTTTGGTACAGCTGGATTCACCACGAAGCACTTCTGTTACTTGAAATAGAGCTTAGCCCAGCCCCTCCTCACTTACGGCAGCCAATTTCATCCGAATCGTCCAAGCAGTCTCTGGTCCCATCACATCTCCAGGATGCAGAGATACACTGCCCATCTTCACAGCGGAAATGCTCACTTCCACATTCTGCAACTCAACAAGCAGAAGAAAACCAGTTGAAAAACTTACCCAAACAGATATTTAACCAAAGAAATACAAATGTTTTATAAAAATGAAAAATTATTCAATGAATGAGTCATCAAAGGAATGTGAATTATTTAAAAAATTAGGAAAACATTTTTATAATGAATACTGTATTATCCATTTCAGAGTCTGCGGGAAGAGGTCATTTCTGTACAAGGTTGACTAGAGTGTACCTTACTGTAACCAATCTAGAAAGAAATTTGACAGCATGTATCTTGCTTTTTTAAGAGTGCTTCTCCTCAGTTCTTTTATTTTTAAAGATTTTATTTATTTGTCAGAGAGAGAGAGAGTGCACAAGCAGGAGGAGCGGCAGGCAGAGGGAGAAGTAGGCTCCCTGCTGAGCAAGGAGCCCGATGCGGGACTCGATCCCAGGACCCTGAGATCATGACCTAAGCTAAAGGCAGATGCTTAATTGACTGAGCCACCCAGGCATCCCTTAGTTCTTTTATTTTTAGGTATTTTTTCCCCTAAGGAACTAATCAGAGAATTAGACAAAGATTTATGTATGAAGATTTTAATCACAATATCACAATAAATTGCAAACTTTCTAGATGTTCAATAATAAGAAAAGGATAAAATTTTCTATCTTTATTTTGACATATTAAGAACTCATTAAGATGGTTATGTAGACCTTCTAAGTAATTTAGATAAATTTATAATATGAGGATGTATAATTTTACCTATAACAGAATTACATATGGAGAAAAAAAGTGTAGAAAAAGACCAGAATGTTAATGGTGGTTATCTCTGATAACATCATGAGTAATTTTCATTTGCTTGACTGTGCTTTTTTATTTTTTTCAGTTCCCTGTCCTTTATTTTTTTAAGTGCCCTCTTATTACTAAATCATATACAGCAATTTATAGTTCTTCATTCTTAGATTCAAACCAATATTTTGGCTTTTTGTTTAACTACTCTGTAAGATACCAGATCTGTCAGCTCATCTCTGCAAACAAACAAAAAAACTTTTTTTAAGCCAAAGAAAACAAACAAAAAAATCTCTGCACCCAACCAGAGTGCACAAATTTGGCCCCCAAAGTTACTACATTCCCAAGTAGCAGTGATATCTCCTAGTGATACCAGAAAGAGAACATAACTTAAATACGTTCATTTCGTTCAACCAATATATCCAGCAATTTTCCTAGGTCTCCCCAGGGGACTAATTTGGCAGTTGGAAATCCTCCAAGTTTCCCCAAATATTTGACCAGTGACTTCCCCGTGTATTATGTGCCAAGTAGGAAATTTTTTTAAAGAGAGCAGCCAACATCAGCCCAACTTGGAGAAGACTCAAAATTATTCTTTCACAAGCCCAACGTGGTAGAGGAGTAATCTGGGGGGTTGGAAGAATACACTTATTTTCCCCATGTATTTAAGCAATCATGCTAAATTACCTATTTCAGTTATTGGCTAATTAACCCAAAATTAGGTAAATACACAGATCGATTATCTACTCCTAAAATAAATAAACAACGTGCTATCCTGACTTGTGTAAATGCAGGCATATCAACAGCATGACATAAACATAGTTAAGTGATCTATTCCTAGGGGATATAGGCTACTTTGTTCATGGAATGTTCAAATCTGATTGTCTGGTAGTGACATCCTGATTTATAATGTATGCTGCAAATGGTCAGAAACTTCCCTTGGCTAAATGGTGGTACCGAGTGGTACAGGAATACGTACACCCAAATACCTTCTATAGACTAATGCACGATGGTGGTTGGTGGTGCAGGTCTGGGGTTGGTGGTGCAGGTCTCTTATCAACTACCTTTAAAACACAACAACCTCCCTTGCAAAAATGCCCCTAAGGAATGTACAAATTCACTCTGGAATCCCAGAACTTCTCATTGGATTTTGTTCTACAAAGCAATATTTCCATGGGAGATTAGGGGCTTTGGAGGTTTAGCTATTAACACAACATATATTAAATCACTTTTATCAATTAGGTCTATTGTTAGTAATCCAACATAATACATTCATAAGTTCAGTACATTTGTCTCCCTTAGTATCGAATAATTTCTGGTTGAAAAATTATGACAATCTACAGGTCAGTCTACTTACAAAGAGTTTCATATTGCTATGAAAAAAAGAAAAGCATAAACTTAGAAACTGAGTAGAGAGAAGAAAATAAATTCTCAAAACAATTTATTGCCAGTTATAACATATGTACAATTCTTAAGCAACTTTTATTACAAGTCAAGTTTTCTTTTTTATTTTTGCTAAAATATGAAGTTAAACACACCATAAAAAGAACAGAAAATAGATACCCAAAAGTCATTTTTTAAATTATTTCAAAGCCAATTACATAAAACACATAAAAAATGAAACTGATAGGGGAAATTTTTCAATTAACTCTTCCTAGTTAGTGTTTTTTCACATTTGATCTCCCAAATATTCAATTATCTATAGTAATGTATCAAACTCGATTTACTCAATGTATCAACAGATCCATGATAATTCATCTGTCAAATTCACCTTTTCAATATTCCCTTCCATGCCTGTTATAACTCCCAAATGACTACTGTTTGGAAATACCTCTCCAGAAAAAACAAACTGATTGCTGGGTGGCCTCCCAGCACTCCACTGGTGTCAGAAGCCTGTCATTCATTTTATTATAAAGGGAGTATGTGCTATTTAAAAGCAAACTACTAGTGAAAAGCTCTGGGTCACATCTAATAACAATTGCAGGTGCCCCTGATTTCAATTGAGCTGTATGCACTGTATTTGTTTTGTTTTGTTTTAAATAAGTAGCCTTTACTCTCAACCCCACCAAAGGTATCTACACCTTATTGTTAATAATTTGAAGTCCAAAAAAGCAGGGAGAGGGATTTCATACACTGGAGCTAAACAGTTTGTGGAGAAAAAAAAAATCTTAATAGAGCAAAATTAAATTTTTTTTTCAACAAATGGCCTCTAAACATCCATACCCAATCAATCCAGTTTTAACCTAGAGGTAATTTTGCAAACAATAACTTTCAGAACTTTAAAATACTTTCCCTCTAATAAGAGCCAAGGAAGAAAACATCATAATCCACACTGAAATAAAAATCTTTTGTTAAGGGGCGCCTGGGTGGCTCAGTTAAGTGTCCAACTCTTGATTTCAGCTCAGGTCATGATCTCAAGGTCGTGAGATTGAGCCCTGCATCAGGTTCCATGTTGGGAGTGGAGCCTGCTTAACATTCTCTCTCTCCCTCTGCCCCTCCTCCCTCTCTCTCCCTCTCCCTCTCTCTGTCTCTCTCCCTCACCACCCTAAAAAAAAAAAAAACTTTTGTTAAGAACCAGGCAGCCATTGACAAGAAACCATTAAGACCAAATGAACACCCTACTTCCTCCACATTAGCCCTGGCCTTTCCAAGAATCAAAATAGATGGTGCAAAGATGAAAAATACTCATGTGGCACATAAATGGCATGCACCATTCCAAGCATTTTGCCAACTTCAGGTCATTTAATTTCCATAACAACCCTATGAGATAGATGTCATTATTATGAACATTTCACAAAGAACTTGAGACACAGAGCAGCTTAGTAACTTGCCCAAGATCAAACAGCAAACGTGCAAAGATTTGGACCTAACAGTTCTAGTTCTGGCACTTGTGCTATAATGACCACTGCTCTGGTTTCCCTTACACCAAAGAAACAAAAAAGAGAAAGCAAAAAGGAAAAGAAAAAGAAATTATTTCACCAAGCTCAAGAATGAATGTAAAAATTTGACTTTTTTCCAAAGCTGCTATCCACATTAACTGAATTCGTGAACTAGGCTCGTGTGGAATCCATACCACCCCATATGCTCATATAATTCACATAAAAATTCTTGGGCTTGGGGTGCCTGGGTGGCTCAGTTGTTTAGCATCTGCCTTCAGCTCAGGTCATGATCCCAGCGTCCTGGGGTCGAGCCCCATATCGGGCTCCCTGCTCAGCGGGAAGCCTGCTTCTCCTTCTCCCTCTGCCCCTGCTTGTGTTCCCTCTCTCGCTGTCTCTCTCCCTCTGTGTCAAATAAATAAATAAAATCTTCAAAAAAAAAATTCTTGGACTTAGGAAAATTTGCTACAATCCAAAGCAACCCAGGGACATCAAAAAAAGAGGTTCAATCTCTTCAAGAAAAATTATATTAGACATAGGAATAAACTTGTTTTCCAACCTTATAAAGCCCCAAACTGGAGAAGAACAAGAGTAATCTTTTCTTCATAAAGAGCTATATCCCAAGCTTTCTGGTCTTAGTGTTGGACTAAGAATGTGTTAAGATATTAGAGAAACAGTTAATGCCTACAGGAAGGAAGAAGTCATTTGTTTTTCCAGCACAGGGAAGAGTACTGAATTAAGTACACTACTTCTGTATTCTTTACAGCCTCTAGCACAGCGCTAGGCTCATGTGGGATAGTCAATGCATATTCATCGGGTAATGAAATTTCCTCTTCCTAAAATTCAGCCTCTTGGTATCATTATATATATAAAACCATTATATACATAAGACCATCAAGGCAAACTATAACACTTTATTAAGACTTTGTTTGCTATCTCAAATCCACAGAAAGGAAAATGAAATCTGGAATAATTTGAAATTACTTGAAAGAGGAATGCCCATAAGTTTAAAAAAGAAGAAGAAAAATACTGAGTCACATTAAAAGGTTTGATTCTTTTACCCTTTTCTAGTGAGAGTTTCTTTTTTCTCTCATAAATTCTTTTCTCAAAAGAGAAAGGCAAGTCGTAGTTAATGGAACATTGTCCAAAGTTAACAGAGTAAGGTAATTTTGATGGCAAATCCTATTTTCCTGTTAGATCCTCTTAACATGTGCTGGTCCTTCCAGACACTTGGTCTACCTGAGGAGGTGCATGTGCTCTTTTTTAAAGATATGTCATATTAAATTACCTGACATTTTAATAGTCCTACATTCACTGAGCTCAAAGAAGCAAATGTAACATGAGGCAATCCCTTAATTCATCCATAATTCTTACTTCACTTTTTCTGTACTTGATTTTTATTCCCTTGACATACTTTTGATGTTTATAAGTTGGGTGATGATTCCCTACAATTCTCACACCTTATCCACACCAACAAGGCCTGTTACCTTCAAAGACTGAGAGTCACTTGCTTATTTCCAAAACTTTACACTGCAGTCATGACAGCCAAGCGTGACAAATTGTGCAGAAGACCCTGCTCTGCCTAATATCAACTGGTGGAATAGTCAAGGGCTCGACTGATGGAACTGAAACAAGACATATGCAGCAAACTAACCTACTACTCTCTTTCTGTGCAATATTCTAGCTGCCTGGTTTTCCTAACAGGTTGTCAAATAGGAGGCCAGAATTCTTTTTTTATTTTTCTTTAACCCAGTTTACAAACCACTAAGTTGACTTTTTTCCAAATTACTGTTTCAGAGCCCTGATGTCTGATTAAAGCAAACCAACATTAAGAAGACGTTTCAGGAATTTAAGGACTTGGAAGCAAAACTCACAAAGCCACTTGATGAGTGATCATGTACACACATCATTTAAGCGCAGTTTAAAAAAAAAAAAAACAAAAAGAATATGATATCCGATTCACTGATTCACTAAAGCCACAAAAAAAATTTATACCTACTCTGTGCAAAACATGGTTCTAGGGCTTGTGGAAGAAACAAAGAAAGTTAAGATATGGCCCTTTTTTAACAGAGCTTACTAATTTATTGGGGATAAAAGTTATTTATATAATATAAACTAGCCATGTATTTTAAGTGTTTTCCATAGATTTCCTCATTTATCATCACAACAACTCTGTGCAATAGTATTAATAGCCCCATTTCATAGATGAGGAGACTGAGGCTTGACCAAATCTCACAACTAACTAGTAAGCAGAGGAACAGGGATTCAGACCTAGGTAGTCTGGCTCTGAAGTTTTGCCATATGACTGTAGATGATTTGGTTCCAAATATGCAGCACAGACAGTAAGAATCAACTTATCTCAAGGAGAAAAAAACTAACACCACAAACTGGAGTAATTAGAGAAGGCTTCATGATGGAGAGTAAGACTGCACTGGGCCATTGTGGATGAGCAGGATAAGCAAAGAGGAGGGACCAAACAATTTGAGGAAAGCCCAACATAGGTGAGGGCTTCATGGGCAGGCCTCCGCAGGACAAGTGCAAGGAAACTCTTGTGAGTGGAGTACAAGGTTGGGGAGATGGAAAATAAAGTACCGTAAATGTCAAGCAAAAAAGTGAGGTGATCAAATGGGTTGACTGAAGGAAAGCTTAGAGCTCACCAGTGCCAGTACCTGTGTTAAAACGAAAAGTGGCTATGGGTAGATGTAAGCCTGGATGAGGATACAGACTTTGGTCATGAGAGGGGTTTGGGGCTCCACTTCATTTCCCAGAAACTGAGCCACAGCGTGAATGAGCTCGGTGAGTAAGCTGGTCAGTGGTTCACCAAGAGGCTGCTAGCAGATGGGGCACCTGGGTGGCTCAGTCAGTTAAGCCTCTGACTCCTGATTTTGGACCTGATCTCAGGGTCACCAGATCCAGCCCCGCCTCAAACGCCCCCATCTCCCCCCCACCCCGCCCCGTCACACTCAGCGGGGAGTTGGCTTGAGATTCTCTCCCTCTCCTTCTACCCCTCCTCCTGCTCATATGCTCTCTCTCTCTCAAATAAATAAATCTTAGAAAAAAAAGAAGCTGCTAGCAAAGATGGGTCTCATCTTGCAGCCCCTCCAGTTGCCCAGGCCTGGTCCACTTGCATGACAAATGACCAGCAGGTTCTACAGGTGCGCCAAAGGTAGCCTAGCGTCCTTTCCCCACCAAGCTAAATGTTTCTGAGCATGCAACCTACAGAATTCAGAAATATTTGCTTCATAATTTTTTAAAAAGTTCCTTTTCAATGGCCGAAAGCCAGCAGAATAATGCGATGCACCATCAGAGTAGCCTCTCAATCTAAGAAGTGGGAAATTGTTTCCACCTGTTCTAACTGAGCAATTTTCCCCATTTTCATGTAAACATGAGCTACCTGCCTTCCTCCACTTCCCCCTAGTCTCTCGCGTTCCACTTCATTTTCACTGAGCCCCTCCTGTCCTGACAACCGGACTATCAATCAGCACTGCAGAGCATTACAAATAAAATCACCCTTCTCTGCGGTTCTGGAGAGGACACAGTTGGCATTTAGAGTGGGCCAAGTATTTAACTGCCCTGGGCAAAGCAGGATGTATAGCATCTCTGGCCCCCTTATGTAAAATGCCAGTAGTGCCCTTCCCTGGGGTTACTGTGACAATAAAGACAGCCCCACACATGTCCAAACATCCCTTGAGAGTGGCGGTACCACTCCCAGCTGAGAACAACTTAGAACCTGTAAGCAGCTTGGAGGTTCAGAGCTCAAAACATCTTAACCCACATGAAAGAGATCTTCTAAGAAAACCCCTATAATAAATTCTTCCCTTCTAAAGATAATAAAATTTCTTAAACAGCAATCCCACTCCCTCCCACCCAGCAATAAGAGAGCCTGGGATTGGGCAATAGCATGCTGCAGCTCCTAGTACCAGCAACTTGAAATGAACTCCCCTGGGAGTGTGATAAAGAATCTAAGCTCCAGGGAGGCCTGCTTCACCCTGGAATGTTCCACGGTGGGTCCACAGGCTTATCCATTCAGAGGTGGGGGAAGTCCCACAGAAAAAAACAAGCCGAAAATCTGAAAGCCTCAAGCAGCTCTTCATTAATGTAAAAGGATCGCTGTCATGAAAAACAAAGCCATAGACCCACGTGCTTTATGGGGCAAACTTTCCCCACCGGTATAATTACCGTAACAAAAAATAATTTCTTCAAATGTCCTCTCCCAATCCCTGCCACATGCACTTAAAATTTTTTAAATAAAATATAAACTGGCAATCACATGAGTGCCTAAAACATTCAAAAGAATCTCCAAGTTTTTACCAAGAACACTCAGCAATGAAAACTTGTTGTCAGCCAGTACCAAAACCCAGACACTGTGTTTGTGTTAAGACTTTTCTGTACTTCCCCAAATCATTCATGTAGTACTTTATCAGCTAAGTCACTGAGATTCCTGTGGATGGACTCCTCCTCCACCTGGAAGAAAACTAAGCCCAAGACCTTCATCCCCACTCCCTCCCAAGGAACTGACTGGTTATCTACCTCTTTACTGGCCAAAGAGCAACACTTACAGGATGCTATAAAGAACACTATCCAAACAGAAGAAAATTTAAAATAGTCATCTGCTTGGGTAAGTAAGGAACTAATGAATCAAACTATACATAAGAAAAGAGTAAAACACCCTTCAGCACTCAATAATTTAACAGGACTTGTACAAAAACTATAAATCACCCTGATTTAAGCGCTGATTTCCAACCCTAGTTGCCCAAAGTATTCCTATATGGCTTCATGACTAGCAAATGTAAATTACTGGAAAATGGCTGAATGGAATCAAACACTAAAAAAGAAAATGAGCACTTGTGAGAAATAAGGGACTACACACATCTACAGACAGGCAGCTTTCCTACCCAAGGCTTATAAACGGTGTGACAGACCCACTCTCAACCCAAACACTGCATTTATAGACAGCATCACACCAGGAAAACGGGGTTTTTCTGATTCATTAGGCCCAAGTGTTGAACCATAAATCAAGTTGATAGAGATGTGTTAAAGCTGCAAGCACCAATGCTAATTTGATCATTTTAACAAGCAGATGAGATCACCAGGTTATCAAATGAACAATGGCTTGGTACTGGAAATTATGACAAGAACAGCAGAAGGAGAAATTGATTCCCAATTGGTGGATTTGGTGATTCTCTAAGTCACAGACTGAATCAGTTGTAACTGCTACATAGATCTTCTTGACTGAATCATACAAACATTTTACTGTACTCCTTCTCCCTTATTCCATGTTATTTAGGAACACCGAGGAGGGGTGTTAAGGTTAACAATCAGCGTCCAGACAGTGAATTTAATGAGACCTAGCATCCTGCACCCTAATCTCAATTTGGTACAAAATGGTAACTCATTATTATTTAGCTATGGCCCAAATCCAGACTGGACTAGTACATAATTGCTAAGTGGGTTTATAGGTCACAAATTTCATGCTAGGAACTAAATAACCTCTCATTCTAAATGTGTACATTTTCAGAAAGTAGAGACCAGTTTATATAAAGTTTACACTGATACAACCAATGCTTCCAGGTCAATAAGCAAGTGTGTTGACAACTCTGATTAGGCATGTTGATGCTTATTGTAGGGCTCATTACACTGTTATTTACACAAGCACTGACTTTTATCATAGTTCACATGTTAGGAGACCAGCTGGGGTACACACAGGTATGACTCAACCTTGATGACTTAGCTATGGGCATGTATGGTTTCTGCCAAAAAGAATTTTCCTAAACTCTTAAATACTGTGCAGCAAGAATGTGAAAATAATTCTACCACTAAGTTTAAAAGCCTGTTCTTAGGCAATAAGTACTGATAATTAATCATCTGGTAAACTGAAGTCAACATTTTTAATAAAACTGTATCATTTTTTTAAATGTATCATTTTTTTTTTAAAAATTGGTTTTTTTGATGTTTTACACAGTACTTTTGTATTTTTTCCCTTTTAGTGACAAGTTATAGCTTAGAAAGAAATTTATAAGCAGAAGTTCAAAATTCTCCCACCATGACCTGATATATGAAAACTAAAGAACAGAAGCAGTAGATGAGATTAAGTGACCAAAAGAAGAGTGATGGCAACGTGGCAGGATTAGATTAAGATTCTACCATGAACAGAGCCCTTATTCTAAACTTGTGAGTTCCTAATGGAAGGAAAAAAATGCCTTTAATCCTAGCACCCAGTATAGTACCTGCTAGTACCCAGATGATGCCCAGTGAATTAACAGTATGTGATGCATTAGAATATATGGGTAAAGCCAAGATGATTTCAAAAAAATGATAAAGGCTTGAAACCTTGATGATTTGTGGCCTTTGATAATGGATCCTGCTGTTTAGAGTCACTGTTTCTTCTGATCTAGTTAACAATTCAACAATCATCTCCCATACTGACCTGGCATGAGAGACCAGAAAGACTCGAAGTCAACCCCAAATCCTTGGGAGCCTATGCATATGTTTGGGTCATTCTCTGCTTATTTGGTAAAGGATGGGACCCCGCGTTATACAAAACATTACATTTATATCCAGCACTACTCTGGAGTGGAAAAAGTACTCTGTACCCCCCCCCAAAAAAAGACTACAAGAACATCTGATTCCACAAATCAAAATTTACAATTTTTCTTATAAGATTTGCTAACACAACAGAGTCATGATTTTAGTCTCCCTACACAGAATCAAAGGTAGGGTTGACTTTGTTAACTTGGGAATCTATAAAATGGGATCTATTATATTTGCAAAGACTTTCACGTTTGAATTAACTAAATTTCCTGTCTCCTCTGCTATATTGATCTTAAAGATTGAGCAAAAAGAATTTCAGGATATGCCTCACCAGCAGGTTATCTATTATACTAGCAGTCCCCTGGCCCTGGTTTCTTATGCCTGGGCTCAGGAGCATTTATAGATCTCCAAATCACTTCCAGGCTCTGTAAATGTCATCACTTTGCGTTATTATGTGATTACGATGACTTGAAACAACTCAATAGCTTATTGACACCAAACCAACATTATTATATTGTCTCCAACTGATCTTGTGTGTAATAAAATTGTGTCCAGGCTTCTGACTACATATGGTGAATTTATAATGTCCTAATATTAAGAGCAGCTTAAATAAAATTATAAGTCCATCTGCAGTGATTGTCAGAAGCAGGAAAAACAATGCAGAGTGTATTTCCTAAGATTTTACCTAATCTGTATGATAAATATCGTAAGTAATGACAGTAAAAAACCTATTGTCATTATAAATTTTTAACTATGCATTAAAATAAAATCTTAGAATTTTAATCCTGGAAAAAAGTAATGGTTCCGGTAATAAACTATACTAGAAAGTACATACAATAAAACCTTTACTGATATACAAGTAATTAAAACCATCATTTATTGGATTTTTGTCTATATTACACTTTTTAAAAAGGCAATCACAAAAAAATAAAACTGGTATTAGGGATTTGGTGAAAAAAACAACAGTTTTTAGTTGGCTGTCTTAATTCTAGAAATTGGGTATCCATGGTTACAGTCCTGAGACAATGAATGAGCTGATATTCATAATAACTCCTTAGATATTGCAATAATTAAAGAATATTTCAATTAAATTTAATAAGAAATTCAGATTTTACCAAAAAGAGCTAAAATAAGGTATTAATGGAGAAAACACTAGGTTAAGAGCCAACAGACACACATGGGTTTCAACCCTTGCAATAGTACTGACTGTCCCGACATCATTTTAAGTTCCGTGAGGGCAGGAACTATTTGTCTTACTGACTATTGACTCTTCACTCAATAAATATTTGTTGCTTAACTGGCTTAGCTTGGTGGACTTGGATTTAAACTCTCTGATACACAGTTTCCTTACCTGCAAAGTTTCTGACCTGCAAATCAGGTTCTGGTGAGGACTAAAGAGGTCCCTATAAACCACCAGCATAATGCTAGAGGTACAGCAGTCCTTCCATGAAGGCTGGTTCCCTCCTGGGTACTCCTACCCGTCATCCAACTCGAACAGTCTAAGCAATAGAATACTCAGGGATCATTACCTCCACCAGATAAGAGATCTTTGTTCTGATTGAGAGAAACCTTCCAAACCCTGACCCACCTTGCTTGTAGGAAGCTCAGCATTGAAAGCAAGGATGGATGGTGGTTGCCTTGCCTCCTGCCCAAGAAGAAATTATCCACTGGCCCAGTCTGGAGTTAAGGGCAAGACTGAAAATCAAGATTTATTCTAGGAAAAAAGGTCAAGGAAGACCTAAAACCAAGCCTACCACTGTTTTTCTTTATGCATCTTTGTTTTCCTACAGTGAGCATCTTTTTTTTCTTCTATTTTAAAATCACTCGGGGGCGCCTGGGTGGCTCAGTTGGTTAAGCGACTGCCTTCGGCTCAGGTCATGAACCTGGAGTCCCGGGATCGAGTCCCGCATCAGGATCCCTGCTCAGCAGGGAGCCTGCTTCTCCCTCTCCCTCTCCCTCTGTTTGTGTTCCCTCTCTTGCTGTGTCTCTCTGTCAAATAAATAAATAAAATCTTTATAAATAAATAAATAAATAAAGGCTTTCCCAGAGTGGATCTTGAATCATTATACTACACATTGACCTACCTTTTTAGAGTCATACAAGCTTTCCTACTGACCTCAGTTTATGCTTCTATATATGGACATAAAGAAATTGAAGATGTAAAGAAATTCAGGATTTTAATCAACTGAAACTAAGCTAAAAAGCTTTCCATTTAAAAGTTCAGAAATTCTCCAGGTCCTAGGTTCAAAAGAAGGATCTTTCGGATTCTTCCTAAAAGCATTAAAATATTCATTATCCTAGTTCTCTAAACTTTCTCCTGTATAATAGAAAATGCTACAAAATGCAAACATACTCTTTGACTAAAATAATTTGTGATCATGCCTTTACACTACATCCAAAGGAAAACTTAAGATGATAAAGTTGTTACCTTCCAGTTGAATCAGAAAGGCTTTAGAGAAAGCTGCATATCTGACCCTTCCAAAAAAAAGAATAAAATATCCCCGTTTCATGACCCCATCCTTAGGCTTCCCTGACACCTTACCACCTTCTGAAGTATTCTCCACCTCACAGACCAGAGGCTCCAAACTCAACTCAATCCAACAAACATGTATTGAAGCTCTGGTAGACCATTAGTCTGTGTGCTCTTAAGGAGGCAGCATAACTGTCCGGACAAACACCAAAAAGACAACAAGCCCACAACAATTTGGCTCTCTTCAAGTGAACCAACACAACCATCTCATCTCCTGCCAGAAACTAAGTGAAGCCAGTTCTTCCCTGAGCAGCGTTATGTTCACTGTTTACTAAGAGCACTCAACAGTTCACTAAATTGGTGGGTAAAGTTACAAAGGGGGAAAAGCAACTTAAACTTGAAAGGCTCTTCTGATAGTCCAGGAATGAGGCAATTAGGGCCTTATCTAGTTCAATGGTCCTGCCTCTGCTTCATTTCCCGCGCTCTTGTCTAAAAATCCTTTCCTTCTCTGTCCCTTGGATCCCCATAATGTGGCTAGAGTTTTCATGGTTCTCGACCCTGACCCCCCAAATCTGCTCCCAGTGACTTATTAACAGCAAAGTTTAAGTGATTTTTAAAGACCTTCCGTGGGTATTTGCACTCTCGGCATAAGTAGGAAGCCCTCAAGGAATGAATTTTCTAACTGTGGCATTTTAAGTATTCTCTAATGGCGCAAATACCTGCCTCACCAGCTTGGTGGGGCAGATTTTTGGAGGATAAAATATCTTATCAGGGCTCCTAATATGGTACCACACAGGTGGTGGCACGTGTACACAACCATCTTTACTGGTGCCAAAAATCTCAGCAGTGAGATAGCATTTCTCCATAAATGCACAGGCCAGTTAAAATACAGTCAAAGAGCTTCCCAGGAGAATTTGGGGACATCTCTGCATCAGTGAATTTGTTTTAGATTACTCCGGGCTGAAGAAAAGGTCCTAAAGAAATATCACAAAAGCAATGATTCCAAAGGCCTAGAGAGACTCAAATAACAAATGAGCATGATTTATTGAAATACTGTTGTTTGGGTTCTTTTGTAAACTGAAACCCCTTACTCTACTATTTGTAACTCAAAGAATTACTACTGGAAATGCAAGATTTACCAATTCCACCAACGTGGAATATGTGTGTACATGTGCCCGTGTACATATATGCATATGTACACACAAGGAGGCCCAGTGTTACAAAGCTGGCTAATGAAGGAATCAAATGTGAGAGTATATACTTCCCTTCTTCCATTCAGCCCAGTGTGTCTAAAAGCCAACAGCTATTCCTTAGAAGGTTAAGAGAAAAAGTTGGAATAACCAGATAGAAGTGTGCTTGATAGGGGTGCCTGGGTGGCTCAGTTGTTAAGCGTCTGCCTTCGGCTCAGGTCATGAGTCCAGGCTCCTGGGATCGAGCCCCTTATCGGGCTCCCTACTCAGCGGGAAGCCTGCTTCTCCCTCTCCCACTCCGCCTGCTTGTGTCCCCTCTCTTGCTCTTTCTCTCTCTCTCTCTCTGTCAAATAAATAAATAAAATATTTTTTAAAAAAAGAAGTGTGCTTGATATAGTACCCTAAAAAAGGAGGGAGGAAGGGAAGACTGTTCAGAAGCCAAGGAACTTTCCAGAAGTAAGCCCCTGGAGTCATACGGCCTGGGTACAAAGCCCAGCTCCATCTCTCTACCAACACTATGGCAGGCATGTTATCTATGCTTCAGTTTCTTCATCTAAAAATGGGATAATAAGAGCTCTTACTTCTAAGGTTAATATGAAGATAGAAAAAAGAGTTTGAGCCTGGCCTGGCCTTACTAAGTGTTCAACAAATGTTCATCATTGTTACTATTTTTTGGCAAGTGTTTTCTGATCCTTTAAATCTAAGTGTCTACAGTCTAAGAATTCTCACTTCACCGTACGTGTGGAAATCGTTTCTGACTCAATGACATTTTGAAAAAAGCCAAGCATGAAGTAAACAGAGGCCACATCTGACAAGAGGAAAACTCCTGAGCTTTTCATAATGTAAACTGCTGGCTGTATCACCACTACAACCATTAAGAAAGGGCGATTCTGATGTAAAGAAACCAGAGAACAAGAGTATTTCTAACCTCAAAATCCGAGACTCACAGATGAATATACACAGTAATAGATCTCTACTATATAAGGTTGAAGGTTAAAAAAAGACCTTAAAGTTGAATTCCAACGTTCTGTTGGTGCATGCTATATGCCTACAATTTCCTTCCTATCCCCTAGAATCATTTAAAATAGGCTTATCCTGGGGTGCCTGGGTGGCTCAGTTGTTAAGCGTCTGTCTTCGGCTCACGTCAGATCCCAGGGTCCTGGGATCGAGGCCCACGTCTGGCTCCCTGCTCCACGGGAAGACTGCTTCTCCCTCTCCCACTCCCCCTGCTTGTGTTCCCTCTCTTGCTGTGTCTCTCTCTGTCAAATAAATAAATAAATGAAGTCTTTTAAAAAAATAAAATAGGTTTATCCTTCATCCACATGATGGTCCTTCAAATATTTGGAGAGAGCTAGCCATTGTTCCCTTGATTCTTCTCCTCTCCAAAAGAAACAGCCCCAGTTTTTCCATCATTCCTCCTATAATGTAGCTTCTGGTTCTCTCATTATCCTTGTTTCTCTCCTCCAAATTCAGTTCAAATTGTCTGTCCCTCCCAAAATGTGATCTGCAAAGCTGAACAAATCCAGTGTCCCCCTGACCATCTATGGCCAGGACCAAAGTAGCCTATCCCAGGATTCATTCCCCCTTCCTCTTCAGGAACAGAATCTCAATTTTATTCAAGTGAACAAGGCCTTTAGCTGAAAGGCTACATTTCCCAGACCTCAGCAAAGTGTGGTCATGGAACTGAGTCTTAATCAATGAGGTAAAAATGCAAGCAGTAGTATTGTACAGGACTTCTAGGAGTCTCTTTTAAAGACCAAAAACACACCCTTCCTTCTGCTCCTCCATTTCCACTACCTAGGATGGAGCTAGGATGGTTATGGCCACAGCAGCTGTTTTGGACAATGAGGTGACCTTAGGGATGGGTGCCACCACCACGGGATGGTGGACCAGGAAGATGGGTATCACAGGAGTACCAAACCAGCCTTCTACGGCTGGTTAGATTAAGAGAGAAACAAATGTTTATCTCGTTCAAGCCAAACAAAATCTTCTCTGCAACAACAGTCCTATCACCTCCCCTAGGTGATGGAATTGCTTTACTACGCTCATGGTGGTTCTTTTAACTTCCCACTAAAACAAAGATTTCTCGAGTTCCTGCTTCCATATGGCTTTGTGCCAGACACAGGATACCAGAGGAGGCAGGCACAACTCAGCATTAGTGGTCCTATTCTAGAAGAAGCGATAAAACACATACATAAATAATTATAATTTGATAAGTGCTCTAAGAGAGGTTCAGATAACATTTGGTGGAGATGGAGAAAGGCCCTGTGGAGGAAGGAGCATAGAAGCTACAATACGTGGGTCCAAAGGGAGGGAATGCCTGGCAGATGAAACAAGCTGGAACAGCCACAGAGGCCGGAAAGTGTAAGGCATGTCCAAGAGACACATTCTTCATTCTATATCACTGACACATGCCTTCAAATTACAAAGATCTTGAGTGCTTGAGGCCTTTTATGTGAAGTAAAAAACAAATCTGCAAGATCATAGCACCCTCTAAAGCCACTCAGTGCCTCCATGGAATCAATTCAATTCACAAGACATCTATAGAGCACCAACTGTTTTGCCATCAAGTAAGAGTTTCTCATAAAGAGTTTTCTCCTAATCTGTAAATGTGATCAAACATTTTCCACATTTTAAAAAACACTTGGAGGTGATACTGTGCCAGTATTCTACTAAACTAGACGAAATGTTTCCAAGAGATGTATTCTGAGATTTAATAAACTATAAGCACACAATACAAATGCTATTTCTCCTTTTCCTCTTATAATTGATTGACTGATTGTATTAAACTGAGTATGTATTCAATAAAAGTTACAGAATCAAGACATGCAAGATCCAGAGCCTCAGTTTGCCCATTTGTAAAATGGGGATGGAACCTCCCTGGACTGACCTGAGGATTTAACCCTAGAGCTATGATGACTATATCACAGGGATATAGTAAGTTTCAGTAAATGTCAGCCCTTAATTAGTAGTATTATTCCTTCCTTCAATCCCTATCAACAAAGATGGACCCTCAATAGAGACACTACTGGCATTTGGGGCTAGACAGCTCCTTGTAGCATGGAACTGTCCTATATATTAACAGCTGGTTTAGCATCCCTGTCCTCTATCCTCTAAATGCTAGCAGTGACACTCAGGCATTATGACAACCAAAAAATTAATAAATAAATAATCCTACACATTCCCAGATGCTCCCTAAGGGAGCTGTACCAACCAGGAATCAATGCGCTAAACCAAAGACATACACATGTGTCATGCCCAGATGGCCAATAAGCTAGAACTGCTTAAGACACAGGGATTCAAGAAAATACTATCAAGTAGTTATGAATGTATATAATATGCATGTACATTGAAAAGACATGTCTACGTGTATCATATGACCTCACTGATAGGAGGAATTCTTAATCTCAGGAAACAAACTGAGGGTTGCTGGAGTGGTGGGGGGTGGGAGGGATGGGGTGGCTGGGTGATGGACATTGGGGAGGGTATGTGCTATGGTGAGTGCTGTGAATTGTGCAAGACTGTTGAATCACAGACCTGTACCTCTGAAACAAATAATACATTGTATGTTAAAAAAAAAAAAAAAGAAGAACATAGCAGGAGGGGAAGAATGAAGGGGCAAAATCGGAGGGGGAGATGAACCATGAGAGATGATGGACTCTGACAAACAAACTGAGGGTTCTAGAGGGGAGGGGGCGGGAGGATGGGTTAGCCTGGTGATGGGTACTAAAGAGGGCATGTTCTGCATGGAGCACTGGGTGATATACACAGACAATGAATCATGGAACACTACATCAAAAACTAATGATGTAATGTATGGTGATTAACATAACATAATAATAAAAAAGAACTATCTAAAAAAAAAGACATGTCTAATATTCCCATAGATAAAGCATCTCAACTTATAAAACAAATAATAGGAATTATCAAAGAGAGCCACAAATAAAAGCTTTCTCTATATTTCATGGTGGCTCTCTACCCTTCTCATCACCTCCTGGTCCACAAGTTTAGTTCCACCCTCATCATCTGTCCTCTAACTTAGCTGGCTGATCTGCTTTCCCTCACTGCAGCAAGCATTATCTCTACAGAACAAAAGTCAGATCATTGCACTTCCCACCTTACATTTCTTCAAAGGTACCAAACTTCTTGACATAGGAAGTCCTCCACAGTCTTACAAGACTCCACTCTTCCAATTCCATCTCCTGCTGACACAGCCTCCTCAAGACTCAGTTCAAAGAGCTATCTTTGTGATCTTCCTTGGCTCCTGGCCCCCTCAGGCCTACTTGACTTCATCACTCCTTTCCTGTGCTCCCAAACCTCTATTATAGCACCTGTCGCTGCCATGTAGCACAATTGTTTATTTACATGTTTTCTCCAACTGTGTCTCCACTTATAGGCACAATAGGACCTCAGTTAAATGTCTGTGGAAAAAATATATTAACGACAATATTCACCGATTATCAATCAAATCTAGATAGACTAATAGCTTTCTCACTCCCTTGAACTTCTCACTGATCTTGCTCTAGTTTCATGCAATAAAAAGAAAACTATTATAAAAGAAAAAACACATCATTAATTGTGATTCTTACACATTCTGCCTAAAACCCCTCACAAAGCCAAGTATTCACCTTAAAATACTCTTCCCCCTAGAAATTCTTCTCTTTGACCAGAGGACACACCTGACTCTACTTAGCCTCCTGGTTCCATCATTCTATCCTCAAAATTACAAGACCTTACCAATAAACTCTGCATGGGACCAGGTTTGCAGGAAGCATATACATAACACATGAAATGGAAATATTGGATCCATTCAGAAGTTTGAAATTTTCTGTAACATGACACTTTCAATCTGTGCTTTGAAGACCTGAGAAGTGAAGAACCAAACGTTCTTGGGGTAGAAAGGCAGGTTATAAGGCCTATCTTCTAATGCTTCCTTGTCTCATAGTTTCACCTCCTTTAAAAAAAAAAAAAAAAAGGCTACATTTTTCCCCAGCAAGTTCTATGGATAGAGTATTTGACAAGTGGTTCCTTTATTTCAAAAGACACAGCATGGTGGCTGTTCCGCTGCACTGACCTAACCAAGAGCTGGTCAACTATGAATGATTTCACACCAGGCTCCCTGTGGGGCCAAATGTTTACTGAATGCTCACCAAGTGCCAAGACCTTACATGTTCACAATGTCCTTTAAATATTCTCAGGAGCCTGCAGGAGAGAAATTACTAACACCTATTGTACAGTCCAAGGAAACTGAAGCTCAGAGACATCAAGTGGCCCAGGGGTACACATCTGGAAAGTGACCAAGCTAAATCTCCGAACTCCAACACCAGGCAGTGTCCCAGCACCAGAAAGGATTTGGCCACAGATAACCATGTCCAGGGTAGGCACTTGAGATTAAGGATCCTTGGGTAGGCGGAGAAGGGGCAGTGGGGGCATGGTCAGAGAGCTTCTATAGTAGTAAGAAGAGCCCAAAGTTTTACTTAGCAGCCAGAGATTTAAGTTTGTATCACCGGCTTCAGTTCATTCCCACAATTTAGGCTACCTTCTGTACCTTCAAGGAAACTGTAAGAATTTTCTCTTTATAAAATGTGGGTTATTTTAGCATAGAATTTTTTGCAAATATGTACTAGTTCCTTAGAACTTATTCAAGATGCTAAATATTCCTTTTTGAAGCGATCCTAAGCAACCCTAAATCATCTGTCCTACAGTGCAAATCCCCAGAATATTCAACGCCTTTCAGAAAATGTAATAGCATATTTAAAGGCACGGGGGGGGGGGATGATTTTTTAATGTTCCAGCTCATTTGTTTCATTGAAGACCAAGACAACAAAATCATGAAAGCGGGGAAGAGAATTTTCAATTATAAAGATTCTAAGAACAACATTTAGTTGTATATTTCTATGTTTTAAAACTGCAATCAAGTTTTACAGATTAATACAATCGATAAATCCCAAGATTTATATAAATTTCCTTTAAATAGAGCACCTAAGATATCCATTAACGGTTACTTCCAGCTAAAAGCCAAACTGTTTGATCTTGTTGTACCTATCATTCAGTTTTAACTTAGAAAAAGGAATGAAAATAAAAAATTGAAGAACTTAAAACTAAGAGCTTATCCTAAAGTGAGTTCGATCATTTGCTACTCGCATTCTCCCTTAATGTTATTATGTACACATTTACTTATTCAATTTCCCTAAATGATTCTTTCAAAATCTGAAGGAGCAAAGGTGTCGTTCAGCCTGACTTTTCCTTAAAGCCATATATCAAAAGTTACCCTGGTGTGTTCCTCCAAAATACAGCTACCTTGAGAGTTCTCATTTGTAAAAGTAAGGTTGGCAGGGAGAAAATGAGATGAGGAGAAAAATCTCTAATTTGTCATCAATAAAATAAATCAGGAAATAGCCTTTAATCTCAAGAGTACAATTTACTGATTTAGTCATTTATTTACAAAATTGATGGAAATTGTTAACAAGGAGTTAATTGATTTGAGTCACCTGATTACCACAGTTAATTAACCACACTGACTTAATCTTCTTTGAAAACATCAACTAATCATTTCCCAGGTGTCAAGGGGTAAATCGTTAAATAAAAAATAAACTTCTTTCCCCCCTTCAAGGGAGATTTCTTGAGCATGTTTTCTTTGCAGATTCCAATCTAGCAACAAGCCAAGCTTGGGTTTTTTGGGTTTTTTTTTTTTTTTTAATATAGCTATACTGAGAGAGCTGCCATCTTTCCAGAGTTTTTCCTTTTATAATAAAGAAAAAGCAGCCTTGCAACCTTACCATCCGTGTCATTTTTAATTACTTCAAAAAATAAGCTAAGAACACTTTTTGAATAAAAATGAACAAATCAAAAAGGCAATTGAAACTTTCTTATGAAAAAGCGAGTTTTCAAAAAATTAATTTCAAAACTTATTTGGAGGGTGTGATCACAAAGAAACAGTGTGAGGGAATGGGGGCGGGGGCACGGTATTACTCAGCTGTTCTAATCTTGATTGTGGTGGTGGTTACACAAATATATTCATGTATTAAAACTGATAGAACTGTATACTACACAAAGTCCATTTTAGTCTATGTTAATTTTTTAAAAAAAACAAAGCACTTCATAATGCCAATATTCAAGCCCACTTCTGTGAAATTGTGAAACCTTATTCCCTTTTTTACAGAGAGAAAAATTAAGGCCAACCACTCACCCCACACACCTCAATAAAAAAGGGGGCTGGGAGGAGTCTAAGAAAACCAACATTGTCAGAGAAGATCAGAAAGAATACACCTCATGTTTCTTGTGGCTATCCAGTGCTCAATTAGTAGATGCACTGCTTCTCTCGGGGCGGGGGGCGGGGGGGCAATTGTCTTTGATCTGCCAATGCACCCTTAGTGCAAGAGGGCTCTGGAGGGAACCAAAGTCCCAGGTCACCGTGACAAATCACGCTTAGACTTGCTAAAGGAAAACAGAGCAAAACACCCTTCCCCTTCCCTCACTTTTTCATTCCTTCCATCATAGTGGAGTGTTTGAAAAATAAATCTGGATTACAGTAGGATTTTGTTGCACATATTCACAATCAGCAACAACTATTAAAGAGCTCTTTGATTTCCCTTACAGGGAAGTAAAAGCATTCAATACAAGATGCACCCTGCTTAGCTCAAGTCCCACATTTTCTCTTGTCTGCACTGCTGGGTTTAATTATTTACAGCGAGAATCATCTAACTTTCACTGTCTTCCAGTTAGTACGTTCAATTTTTAAACCATGCATTTTGTTTTTCTCCAGAATCTCTGCTTCCAATGATTACTTTGCAAATTCTTTCAACACCTCACTGCACCAAATATTAGGGAAGAGGTAAATTTTTATGGCAGAAGTGAACTGGAAAAAAAATTCAGAGTTTTGGTACATAAAAATTAACCATTTAGCAATTTAACTTGAGAACATATGTGTATTGTACCTCACTCATTTGCAAGCTCTTTTTATTAATTACATACTGAGAACAAAACCAGAATTTCCTATCAATACTCATCATTATGGCCTAGAAAAAGTTTAACTACCATGTACATTAAATCCAAAAGCCTCCTCTCCATCTTACCCGGCACTGATGAATCCCTAAGGAATGACTGATAGAGTCTTACAGCTTTGCTGCTTTTAGGGTCAACCTCTTCTTTTTTCCTAACAATCCTATTTCAACTAGAGCTAACCTGAGGAAGGAGAGCCATACTAGAAGGTAAGAAGTTCTATCTTTGAAATCTATTTGATAGTTTCACAGCAGAAATTCCCCATAAAGTCATCCTAAGAAAAGGCACAAGCAATAATACATTTTTTTTCTAGAAAAGCTGATTTAGGCAACCCAATTAAGAGATGAAGTTGACTCCTGAATTTCAAGACTCTCTCTCACCTTCTGGCAGCTTCTTCCTTTCTTTCCCCCCCATCAAAACATACAAGCTTTGGGTCTCGTTCTCACTGAACCTTGCTCTAGCAAACTTTTACTGTGCATTGCTATCTCAACTAAGTCCTTTACCCTACAGGGATAAACATTAGTTTCAGGGGGGAAACAATGTCTTATTCCAAAGCACTGGTTGTGATGGTGACAGAGCAGACATCTTTGGCCAGGGTGAGAGATGCTTGGGGGCCAAGAGACCTTTCAGCACCTCCAGAGCCCGTAGGCAAATGCCTTCCACATCCCTACAACAGCTGCCTCCTCAGATATATAGAGACTCCATTCTCACTTGGTTGTTCATTACTTTGTTCTAGGATGTTGAATAAGAGAACTTAGTAAGAATTTTTTCCACTGATATTAAAAAACAGCAACCTTTAAATCTGTACTTCACTGCCATCCCTAAAAGGAAGTTAGACTAGAACTCTCGAATTGGGTGCCATCTTTTGAGTTAAAAGGCAAGTAATTATAGAGAAGAGAATATTGCCAGATAAGGAATGGTAGCAGAGGAGGAAGCCAGCAGGCAAGAATCAATGGGTACCTACACAGTATAGAGGGAAAAGTGGTTAAAATAGAAATGTACTCTTCTGAACAGTAAGCTCTTTTGGACAAGCCTATGTCACAGGAATCTCTCCGTTCCTTTTTTTTTTTTAAGAAAGAAAGTGAGCAGGAGGCGGGGACAGAGGAAGAGAGAGAGAGAGAATCTTAAGCAGGCTCCATGCCTAGCACAGACCCTGAGATCATGACCTGAGCCGAAATCAGATTCTTAAGTGACTGAGCCACCCAGGCACCCCTCTGTATCCTCTGATATAACTAGTTACATCATGCCTGAAGCAGAAGGCTTGATCAACACGTACTGAATGAATGACTGCCGAAGTAACACAGAAATGTCCACTTTGGGGTTGCAAAGGCACAAGCTTCCGAAATGAGTTCATCTTAACATAACATGAACCATTAAAAGAGGCTTTGTTTGCTTGTGTACAGAGGCACTACCTTCCACTTGCTCCTACTTATCCACAGTCACAATATGTAAGAGTAAGGGCTTTGGGTTCAAATCTTGGTTCCACCACTTAGTAATTGGATGGCTTTAGGCAAATTATCATACCTGTATGCCTTGGCCCTTTATCCATAAATTCAGATTGTTAATGAAGAGGGGGGTAAATTAATACCTATAAAACCCTTAGGATAGTGTCAGACATGTAAGCACTCCAAAATATTTATCTGTATCATTTCTGCAACATCACTACCCATTTATGCATGTAACTGAGCCATTCCTCTGCCTCTAACTTATTTGGTCATGGTGGCATATGGAGTCCTCAAAAGAATGGGATCTGGAATGAGAAATGTGCCCACAGGACAAGCAGCCATGGGCATTTTTCAGCAGTCTGGGCCTTCTTTGGTTGAGCCCATTTTTCCTTCATTCGTCAGGAACAAGATCCATGAATGTCCTGGCTTGACATGTGATGTTCTTTCCACCATAGTCCATGCCGCCTCCCTGAGTTGGGAAACCACTCCCCTCTTCAAAGAGGCCCTTTTGTCTGATCAAGGCTGTTTTCACTGTGCTGTGGTCTCAGACAGCTTTCTTTTGTGTTGTTTAAACACAGAATGACAGTCCACTAACATAATGTCTAAAAACTTTGCCTTATCTTTGTGTAAAAGCTACTGTATCAAATCTGTCCTAAAACTAGCAGAATGACCCATTCTGTATGTACAAGGGATTCTCACAGGGTAACCAAGTGTCTCAGTTAAAGTGAGAAAAGTTAGAGAGACTGATGCAGAATCAGCTACTCTCAAATGCATTGGGAATCATCAGTAGTTGGGGGTCAGCGAGGCGGAGGAAAGGGGAGAGTCAAATGGAGAGAAACAGCGTTGCTAAGCCACTTGTTTGATAGAGATAGCAATTTTTTTCTCTATTGGGTCTTCGATGGGGCCCCCAGGAGCCTGGGGGAATTAAGAGCTGGCAAGACCAGTGACATGGCCAGGAGCTGACGATGCCCCTTCTTAACTTGAGAGTCCATGATGACATTTATCCATTCGTTCAACTTATATTTATTTATTTAGCCCGATTCTGGATACTAGGAATAAATCAATAAACAAGAGATTTAAAAAAAAAAAAATCCCTGCCCTCATGAAATTGAGATATTAGAGAAGGAAAGACAAAAGTAAATAAATAAATAAGTCACATACATTATGTCAGATGATGCTAAGCACAATGAAGAGTTAATCAGGAAAGAATTGGAGAAGACCACACTGAGAAGGTGACCTACGAGCAAAGACCTGTAGGAGGCAAGGAGCAAGTCATGCACAATCTGAGGCAAGAATGTTCAGAAAGAGAGAAACTAGTACAGAAGCTGTAAGGTACTATATTGTGGGGGAGGGGGCAAAAATTATCCCCATGCCTACAGCACTGTGAGTGGGGGAGAGGAGAAGGATGTGAGGTCAGGGAAGTGATGTGAAGGCCAAATGGTTAGGGAATGGTAGGCCACTGTAAGGATTTGGACTCTGACTCTGAGATGGGAAGAGATGGTAGACCCACAGCTAGGTCATCAAAAGGCCCCTTCAAGGACTTTCTACATTCACTCAGCTCCTTTGGCATCCACCTCAGTTAAAGAAGGGCACCTTGCCCAAGGTCATGCCCTTACTGGGGCAGGCCACATCTAGTAACCGCAGAAGACCATTTCAGCCTGACTCAGAACACTCATAGCCAACTCTTGCTCCAGAGATGCCCCACTAGGTTGACTGAGGCCTTCCCACAGTTTAACTTCTTCCTCTGCCATTCCTGCTTCCTTCTTTCTCTTCAAAGGTAATGATCTTAATCAACATCAGTGTCTATTTCTGGACAACCAAACTTGTGTGTAACAGAAGCCATTGGGGCTTCTGAACAGAGGAGTAACATGATCTGACTGATGTTCTAAACAGGTGTTGAGAGTAGACAGAAGATGGACAGAAGGGAAGCAGGATGACCAGTAAGGAAGTTATTGCAATAATCTAAGTAAGAGTGGACTATGACTTGGATCAGTGTGGTAGCAAAAAACATGGTGAAAGGTGATTGGATTCCAGATACATTTTGAAGATTAAAACAATGGGATTTTCTGATGGATTGGATGTGAGGTATAAAAGAAAAAGAGGAGTCAAAGCAGAGTCCAAGGTTTGGAATCTGAGCAAGGATGGACCAGCCATTTACTAAGATGGAAAAGTCTATGTAGAAAGCAGGTTTAGGGCATTGTGAAGATCTGGAGTTCAGTTTTGGACGTAGTCTAAGATGACTATTAAAACAACCAGGTGGATATGTCAAATAAACAGTTGGATTTTTGGGTCTGGAGTTTAGGGGATTGGTCTGGATTCGATTCATAAATTTAGAAGTTGTCAACATAGAGATGATAAAGCCATGAGACAGGATGAGTCTCCAAAGAAGTAGTGTACATAGAAATGAAAAGTAGTCAGGGAGATGGACAGGAACAAGCATGAGATACCAAAAAGATAGCAAGCAGAGGCCAGCAAGGGAAGATGGAAACCGGGAGAATGTGGTTTCTTAAAAGCCAAATTACGTGTTTCGTGGAGGAAGGCAGGATACACTGTGTCCGATGCTGTTGATCAGTTCAATAAAACAAGAACTGAGAATGGATTATTGGATTTAACAGCATGGAGATCATTATTGACCATGGCAAAAGACGTTAACTATCAAAAGTGGGAGCAAAAACTTGAATGGTATGGATTTGAGAAAAACTGGAGGAGAGAAACTGCAGTGGATATGGACCAATCTGGGAAGGAATTTTGCCGTAAAGAGGAACAGAGAAAATAGGGTGATAGAAAGGAATGTGGGGAAAAGAGAGGAGACAGTTAGTGAGAGATGAGACAGAATTCAATCCAAAACATGAATGAACTGTTTGAACTTCAGAGCATGGAAACTTCATCCACAATAACAGGAGGGAAGATAGAATATATGGACAGAATGCACGCAGGTGATGATGGCTGAGTTACGGGAGCTTGTGGAGTTCTCTTCTGACAGCTTCTGTTTTCACATTTATAAGAAGCAATGTCATCTGAGCAGGTGGTGTTGGAAGTTTGAAGAAAGAGGCGATGTAAGGAAGTAGGAAAGCAAATGGCCTAGCCAGGAAGCGAGTCTGAGGTTGAGATTAGTTTCATAAATTTATGGTGAGACCAGTCAACATAGTTTTGTGTTTTTCTTCTGCCACATTCAGCTACAGCAATGCAGATGTGGCCTATTAGATTTAACCAGGACTGGGCTTTGGCAGAACACAGGAGAGCAAGACAAAGGGGCCAGACTGCTGGCTGTATAGGCAAGGAAGTGATGTTAATGATGAGTCATGAAAATATAAGCTGAGGAAATAAATAAATGCAGGATTTAAGGGACAGTGTAAAGGTGGTAGGATCACGGACTCTAAGTCCCAGTGGGGTCAACAAAGAATTGGACTTAGAATGTAAAAGAAATGAGCTGCAAGGTTTTCTGACACTCACATTCCAACCATGGGATAGATGGCTGCTTTAGATGCCAGCAGGCTCTGTCGGGATACTCTGGGATAAATTGGAGGAGAGAGATTACAGTGGTTATAGAGAAATATGTCTGATTTGGGTGAGAAAGGATTAGAAGACCTCCAATAGCTCTTCAGCTCAAAGAATCTAAGGTTCTTCAGCTCAAAGAATCTAAGGTTCTTAGAGTGGAAAGAAGGACTTCAAGGGTGTCCAGGGGAAGAGCAAAGAACACAATTAAGACACAAACAGTGGCTCTAGGGAGAGACTGTCATGTTGGCCAGGAAAGGAGATGGCCAGGAATGGGGGCAGTACTAGATGTAAAAGACTAGTTTTCCTTCTTACTACCTTGTAACATCCCCATCCAAAAGAAAGTACGGATTTAACAAAGTGTATTTTAACTACCACCGGAAGAAATTTACAGTGGCACGCTAGTACACCTTTAGTTACAAAACTAAAAAAATGAGAGGCTACCTAGATCAGTTGTTCCCAAATTGTCTGCCCCTTCAGAATCAACTGGAAACTCTTTAAAAACAGATGCCCATAAACCTGATTGAGTAAGTACGGGTTCTGGTTGAAGAAAAAAGCTCCCTAGGTGATTCTGATGATATACCAAGTTGGGTGAGCTAGTTGACTTCTATCTAGGGTCTCTAGAAATTATAGCATTCTGTAAGTCATAATGAAATAATGCTTTTGAGAACATAACCAAATTTCTCACAGGTGAATTGCCCCTAGATATGGTCAAGGAAACATGTAGCCCCATTTGCTCTGGCAGCTATAATATAACAATAGGGGAAGCCAGACTAAAACCAAAGCTGAAACCTAGAAGAGAGTGGAGTCAAGAAAAACACAAAGGAAGAGAACTGGAGCCCTGACTGCACCTCACCTGAACCCCACTCTGCCTCAGAATTTTCTATTTAATATGAGCCAATAAATACCCCTTATTGTTTAAGCTGGTTTGAGGTAGGTTTTCGGTTTCTGGTTTCTCACAGCAAAAAGTATGCTCCACACCCTTCCCCACATCAGAATTAAACCAGTGTGGAAGCACATGCTGACATCTTCTCCTCTCCTTTAATGAGATTATAATGTGGGTAAGATTGACATATTTCAGATTAAAAAAAAAAAACTTCCATTCTTAAATTCAACTTTATTTGAGGATTTTCCTATGAATTAAATGATTTTGATTTTTTAGCCTTTACTCAGCAAAGCTTCTCCTTGTTAATGAGATAAAAACCAAAAATTGGGCCCAAAGTGACAAGCAAATCTCTGACATGACAGGACAGGATGTTTTTATATGGGAATTCAAGAAAGTCTAGCATAACCTAATTGTAGCTACCGTCTTCTTCCCCTTCCCCTTTTTCACATTTCCCTAACACCTGCTGGACCTTCAAAAGTAGGTATGTTGTTACTTAATGTCAATCAGTAGATCAGTGAGTAAAGACTTATTGTCAAAGTTACTAAGAAAGAATCTTCATGTGTTATTGACTGAGAGTACATAAACTTAAAGGAGACCTCTGGTATTGCTTACAAACTTGGATCTCAAGATCTGGACAATAAACAAGCCATTGTATCCATGGTAACAGTGGCTTAACTTTTCAATGCACAGAATGGTAATTACATTTCCTCCTTTCATTCATTTCTCCCTGTTCCCAATAACCTTGGGGGTCAGGCATGACCTGAGGGCTAATGACTAAAAGCATAGAGCTTTCAACATGAAACTTCACATTGTCTAACCTGTCACTTTTCTTGGAGAGACTTATTATTTCCTTGCATTGTGTTTTGGCACTGTCCTAAGTCAGAAGTACCCATCTTACTTTTAGAATGACAATGTTTCTAGTTTCTCAGCACATGCTATTAGAATAAGACTTATAGACGAGCAAAATAACCATTGGCAGAGTGCGCATATATTTGGCATTTCTAAATTAATCCAGGGAGGTGTGAAAGACACCTGCTCTACCACTTACAGAAGCAGTCCTCAGGTTAAATGCTAAAGACCCTTGGATTTGCACCAAGATGTAGTCTGTCTCCATAGAAGCATTTTCATATGTCTCCAAACCCTCCTCTCTTCTTTCTTTCCACCCCATTCTCAGAGCCAAGGCCTCCTGCCTGGAAAAGGGACAAAGTCTTAAGAATATAAACAAGAAGAAAAAAAAAAAAAGAATATAAACAAGAGAGCAGAGTTAGTTGGGAAAGGAAAAAGGACCTAGGATTCCCTGAAAAATGAAATCATACAATGTACTCAAGAGCTCCTGTACTCTGTTCTTTTAGCTCATTCTCCAGAACTTTCTTGTCCATCACAAGTCTGGTCCAAATAAGAATCCTTTAGGCTACAAGTAAACCTTCTAGAGAAGTCCTTCTTTCTCCTGTTCTCCTAAACTTAAAGTTGCAACATGATCACATGAACACAGAGCATCATGTCTTTTGCCTTAATATTGTCAATACTTTTCCCCCTTCAATTCATTGAGTTATCCCAGGACTGCATGCCCTTGAGAAATTTCTATAGCCTTGTAAGTCTGTCATCATGTATAAAATAAAAATAACATCAGTTGGTTTTACCTGATAAGGTGTCCTAGACACATGTTGTTTTTGCAGCCCAGCCTCTGTTCACCTGGTAGCCCTCCCCAATTTCCCTCTGCAGTCCAACCTTAGTCCATGACTTCAGGGACCAAGCATATGACCCAAGCCTAAGCCATGGACACACTTCATGCCATGGATACAGTGATTGGTTCTCCAATGAGTTTGTGACCTAAGGAGAGCCCAAGATGCAACTGAGACTTCTACTAGGAAAAATTAAGACAAAAACTCTTGCTCTTTCCCAATGGACATAACATGAAAATATGTAGCTCCAGGAGCCACTGACAGCCATCTTAGAACATTAAAGAACACATCTGAGAATCTTCATCTCAGAGTCAGGAGATAGAGAAACCAGATCAGCCTGACATAGCCTGAGCCCCCATTTTATATTAGGTTGAGCCAAAAGAAATTGCCAGTATTTGGCTGTCTAGAGAAACAGCAATCTCATATGGTTCAACCTAATAGCAGTATCTTTTCAATTATGTATTTCAATAAACTTCCTTTTTGGCTCCAGGCAGTTTAGTTTAGATTTCTATCATTTACAAACATAAGTGTCTAGACTAATATGTAAAGTTGTAGCCACGAAAATGTTACACCAGCATGCATGGATGCATCAAAGAACCACTAGTGTTTAAAAAAAAAAAAAAATACTATCGTGTCCTCTCAAGTTTGAAAAAGAAGTTAAATTCTTGAAGAGGTTAATAAAGATGGATAAAAATATGTATGTAAGACCTCACAATCCATAAAGCATTTCACACTCATCTCATTTAACTGGCATAACTACCCTATAAGGTAGATATGTGCCCATTTTACAGATAAGAAAACTGACCTGAAGAGTTGAGTACATTGTCCTGAATTTCCCACATAGTAAATGGCAGTAAACCCAGATCCTCTAATTCTAAAATCCCACACTCTTCCCACTTCATTTCACCATGCTGAGATTGTGAAAAAATTGCTTAGGAAACATCTGCATGGACCCCAGTAGAACACATGGAGCATCAAAGAAATGTCTCTGATTTTCAAAACAACAACCAATCTGATCATGTTAAAGAAACAGCCCAAAACTCAGGCTGAAACATGTCAAATCTTTCTAACATTGGTGAGATCCTGGCCAGGGTTCTAGTTTCTAAGTTTTTTAATTAAATATTTTTATTTAATAAAATAAAACCTGTGTTTCTTAAAGTGCCTGCTTAGAGAACATGGACAATGATCAACAATGACCTAACAATTACCTTGAATTAAGACTAAAAACCTATTCATGTAGCAGTCTGGACTATGAAACCCGGAGACCTTAGGAATGTGCTTTGATGGCCCAAGATTTTGAAAAATAGATCCGGAGGTACAGTCTTTGAAAGTTGGGGCACTGACATGACATAAGTTCTGGACCACGCTGAAAGCATGGCTGTAATTAACCTATCCTCTTAGACCTGAGACATGTGACCCATCCAATTTTTTTTAAGAGAATTGACCAAGGTGATCTTTTCATCATACTTGTTCTCATATGACAGGTCAGGATCAACAGAAAAGCAATCTAGAGGCCTCCTCAACCAACCAGGCTGAGGACATTCCAAGTACATGTATCTAAAAATGATCAATTGGAAAGACACAAAGAGGAGCCAGGGTTTATACTCTAACCTCGAGTTTCCGATCTTAGCTCTGACCTCGGCCACATGCCCTCAGGCAAAGGGCTTCACCACCTCCCTTTCACCCCTTTCAGTCTCCTCTCCTTGCCTCCAGGGTTTAGTTGCTTATCTATAAAATAATGCAAGTAGACCAGCTGATAGCTAAGATTTCCTCCATCGGTAAAAGTCTAATTTCTATTAGAACAGGACAGGCACAAGATTGAATCAGGGAGTTTGAGCAGAAGCCCTATAAAAACTGGGTAGGAAGAATTTCAAGCAGAGAAAAAGAAGCCAACTGCTAGGAAATAAAAGCAGCGGCGGTATCAGAGATGTGATAGAACCAAAATGTTGCTTGGTTGTTACCGGCCCCAGAATCCTTTACCTGAAGATGTAATTGTCATAAAGCTGATACTAACTATAAAAGGCATTACCAAGCTTCTACTGGAGGAAAGAATATAACTGTTTAAGATCAATACCATTTTCTCAAAAAAACTTCCAGTCATATCCTGAGATCTGGGAATTCTTCAAAGAAATGTTAGGGGAAAATGCCTAAGACTTCCTTATGTGCGCTTAGAAATTAGAAATATGAATAGTAAGCCAAAAAAAATGTTACCTTTAGTATTGGTCAACATAGTAATACCTGCTAGTTATAATCATTGTCTATAGGCCTTATACATTAAGCACTTTTATCTCTTTATGTTAATAAAATGCCATGGAACAGATTCCTCCTGTTATCATATCAATTTGGGAGATAAGCAATCTCAGCCAGGAAAGTTTCATGACTTTCCCCGGGTCAACAGACAGAAAGTGGTAAAGCCATTGCTGAAACCCAGACAGCCTGACTCCAGAGTTCAGGCTCTCCCAATTTTTCTTAAAAGCATTATACAAAATATGAAGAAAATACAAATAATTTTAGCTATAGATATGCTATAATTTTTTTAAAGACTAACCATAAAATACTCAAGAGTTCTTTTCCAATGTCTAATGATGCAAACCTGCAGGAAGATCATACCTAAAATGTGTGCTAAAATAAGGACATTTACAATGTCATCACACTTTACCTGATAGGTCAATACAACAGGAATCAGAAATCTCCTTAACCTTCCAGGCTGAGGATATTCAGAGGGCAAGTAGGAAGAATGGGAGTAAGGATGCCTGGGGTCAGCTGATAGAAATCTTAAAGGAATCCCTGAAAAAATATCCAGAGTTATGGCACAGCAGGTAGACTTTACCTTCTGTGGTAAAATGCCACTCAGCTTCTTCAGTAACCTCACACATGGGTAGTAACCTAGGGAGCATGACATTTTTAGTACTAAAGAAAAGAGACAGGGAAATAGAGGAGAAAGTCACATACTATAGCAGTTAAATTATAGCCTCCGGACTCAGAATCTCTTGGACTGGCCTCACAACTGCCATTTTCCAGCAGTATGATCTGGGGCAAATTACTTCATTGCCCAGTGCCTCCATTTCCCATCAGTAGGGATAGTAAGAATACTTATATCAAAGGGGTATTATAAAGACTAAATATCAATAAATATAAAGCACTAAGAACAGGGTCTGCCACATATCTAAGTGTATGATACACAACTCTTACGGTACATAAGATTACTATATATTCTTATAGAAGATGGATGGATGTAAACTACCAAGAAGAGTTAAGTACAGTTGATTTGGTGACTAAACCATCAATCCAGGGGAGAAAATATCTGTTTTGATTGTATGGGGACAATCCAGATGTATCCCAGATGAATCCGGACTAGATTTCCTTTTGCCGGGCACTGACAGGAACATATAGTAAATCCTATGGCTGCATTTAGGACATAAGACGTATATCACCCTAAGCGCTGCGGCAAACCCTCCACTATAATAATAAATCCTCTTTCTGTGTTACCAACACTGAGAAAAAGTGTTCAAAGCAAGAATTATTAGCGGTCTCTCCCTGCCTCCCCTCCCTCTCCAAAGATTTTTACAAGACCAGTGGGGTTTGTTGGCGTTTCCAAACTTCTCAGGAAGTCTGAAATGGGTACTGCTAGGAGTTGCTGTATAATTACTTAGTTGATTCCCTCTAAGGAGCTTACGCTAAGAATTGAGGAAAGAAAGCAGATTAACCATTTGAATACATGCTACGGCCCATCCACAAGCTTTTCCCTCTCTCCGCCATAAATGGGGGCTTCTACAGTCCCCACCCATCAACCCCAATATGTGATCCAGGGAAATCAATGTATTGCTTTGGCTAATCCTACAACAATAGGGGTTTCATTTTCATTGTAGGGCAATTAAGTTGTCCGACGGGAAGGAAGGAGCAAGAGGGGAAAGGGGTGGGGGGAGAACTCTCCCATCCCCACAGACAGATTAGTCCCTGTGGAGGCAGCAGCGTCCGTTCTGTCTGTCTGGTGGTCGGTCACACGCAGCTCCGGGCTGCTACCTAGCAACGCAAAGCCTGGAGAGAGCTCGCCGGTTCCCCTGCCTCCTCCTCGCCCTTCCCATTCATCCCTGGTCAGTCTCCCCACCCCACTCCGCGCGCTACTCTCTGTCTTCAAGTTCCCTCTCTCCCTTCCTTCTCTCCCTTTTCATTCCTGTCTTCTCTCTCCTCTTCCCCCGTACTGTTTTTATCCCCTCCACTTCTTCCTTTCTTTCTGTTTCTGTACAAATGTGAACTCTAGCAACTTGAGAGAATTTTTAAGTGCTTCATCGCGGAAACTTTCTCCATTCGAGCCCTCAAAACTCTGGCCGCGCAGACGGGGCCTCATTCATCAACACAAAAGCCCCCACCTCCCTGTTGAAAAGGAAAACCCTTCAAAGAAAATGCCCCAGTATATCTGCTGCTCTCTCGTCCAATCCCGCTTCCCGGCCTTATCTCGGCTCGTAAATGATCTGTATCGAGATGCGGTCTCTTGAGGGTCAACGCGGGACCAAGTTTCGCTGAGGAGGAGAAGGGGGGGTACTCTAGCCCGCGAAGGGATCTCCCCGGCTAAGCGCGGCAGGTGGAAAACTGCGCACGGAGAAGCGCGGCGAATCTCTCAGCCCCCCAGAGAACGAATCAGTATGGGGAGCAGACTGCGCACTGGCTAGGAGGACCTCTGTCTCCGGGTTCCAACTGCAGAGTGCTTTCGAAAGGCTCGGGAGAAAGTCCCGTGGGAACAAAGGCGGGGTCCCCGTGGGGTGCGCTGTCACCGAAACCGGCGGAGCTACTTTCTCAAGTTTGCTGCTGCTCAGTTGCCGGGCGGGAGAAGGAGGGGTGCTCCCGCTCGCCCCTCGCTGAGCAACCTGAGTGCCCTGGCGGGAGCCGCACCAGTGCCGCCGCCCTGCCCTGCCCCCCCGCCCCGGCCGTGGTCCCCTCAGTGCGCTCACGGACCCGACCCCTGCCACTGCCGGGTAAGTCCCGAGCTCTGCGCGGAATTCCGGCCAGCGGGCGCTTACCTTGGCCACTGGCCGGCGCCAGGCAGGCGGCAAAAGCCAGCAGCACCGTGCACGCCACCGCCGCCGCCCCGCGTTCCATCCCCGCGGCCATCCGAGGCCCCGGCCTCGCCGTTCCTTTCCCGGGAGGTGGGCGCGCGTAGCACACAGCAACCGCCGCGCCTCTGCTCGCTAGCGCTCCGGTAGGCCTGCACCTCGGCAGGCTCCTAGAGGCGGAAAACCGGCCCGAGAGCCCAAGGCATCCCGTTTTCTACCCGCGCCAGTCCCCACCCTCCAGATGGTGCATAAAGCCCTGGAGACCCGACCGCCCCGGAACTAGCATGCGGGAATCCAGCCGGGCAGGCCCCCTGCCGCCCGGCCCGCCCCCTGCACTTTGCAGCGCTGGGAGGAGTAGGGACTCGAACACACGTGCGCTCACACATGCACACTCCACACGCGCGCGCACACTCACACACGTCCTCATACAGTCTCTCACACACAGTCACACACACTCCTCACTGTCACACAAACTGACAGTCTCACACGCTCACGTGCGCGCCGGCACACACATTCCTAGGTCACACACGCGTGCGCGTAGTCCACAGTCACACAAACACCGACACGTGCACGCACACTTCGCAGTTACACATTCTACGTTTACACACTCCTCGCAGTCTCACACTCAAATGCCAACACTCGCCTGACACATGCACGGGAGTGATCCGCTCTAGCCTCTCCGCAGGCTTTGCCTCCCCACCCAAGTTTGCGAGGCAGTCCGCGGGAAAATCTGCCACTGATACAGTCTTTTAAAAGGAAGAAAAATAAGAGAACGGAAGGGGAAAGGAAATGAAAGGAATAAGAGCGTGCTGGAGAGATTTGTGACCATTCTCTAGTCTGAAATCCCTAGGCTTCTCGGACATCCTGGTTTCTCCCATAGAGTTGAGACGCTGAGATAGGGTGCTCTGTGTTTTTACAAAAGCAGGGGCATAGATCGATGTGGGGGGGGGGTTGGATCCTTGTTTAGCTTTTCTTAAGCAGAACATACACACGTGTTACCGCCAGATCGCGTTTCTTACAAATCTCTTCAATTTGAAGCAAAGTTGAAAAGAATGAATGTCTTCTATTTCGTACTGGTGCCCCTTTATAGGAGGGAGACACGTAAGGGGTTCAGAAAGCCCTGCAGCTCCCTCCTATAAGGCAACTTTAGACAGACTGCCAGGGGCTCTGACCCCCAAGAGCCGTTCGAATGAACCTACATTCACCCCCAGAGCATCGTCCTCGGGCGGTACGCGACACTAGAGCCAACAGAAGGAAAAAAAAGAAGGAAGGGAGGAAAAGAAAGAAAGAAGTGATGCACCTAGCAACTTATTTCCTGGCCCTGGGATCCCTGTGAGCAGGGGCCGTTCCCAGGCCGAGGTCACCCCCAAATCTCCGGTCCCGGGCTCTGGATCAACTCGGCAGAAGGACCCCAGGGGCCCTTTCCCCCAGCCAGAGGGGCCATGACAGTGGAGGCGGCAGCCCTGGGCGCACTTAGACCTGGGCAGGGTCCCGCCGCCTCGCCCTTCCCACGGGCGAGAACCTGCCAGTGACTGCCACCCCTTGTCCCGGAGCACCGACTGTCTGGGACTCCGCTGACCGACCCCTGGCACGACCCCACGGATCGTGTACCTTCCGTGGGCTTTGGTGATTGGTGAAGCTTTGCGGGGAAGAGGATGGGGGAAGATAGGTATTATTTTAGAAAGACAAAAAGATTAACAGAAATAGACACAGAGAGAGAAAATTTAGACTTAAAAAGACCAGGGCTGTGAGAAAGGGCGACAGTCACTTCGTGGCTTTCTTTTCGAGATTTCTGGATTTGGAAAAACAGAGTTCTCTGCTCTGACCGAAGTCACTGGAACGTTATTTGCCTCCCCTGCACTGCACTGGCGGTGTCCGGCGCCGAGGAGGAGGCAGGATTGGGGACCGGAGGGGCAGGGGGGGGTCTGGGAAGTGAAGAGGATGAGGCGAGTGGGAGGAGGGAAGCGGCGAGGGATCGAGAAGCTGCACTTCAGTCTCCGCGGGTGATTTATGCCGGTTCCGGGCGGCCGGGGCGATGGTACGAGACCGCGCCGGGGTCAGGCGGCTCTACGCCCGCCCAGGCCGCGCTGCATAGTCAATGAGCGTCCCCGCACCGCGGGTTACAAAGAGCTGCGGCGGGCGCTGGCGAGGCTTGCGTGGGAGGGGCTGGGTGGCTCCCAGTGCGCGCGTAGGCGCGTGGGGGTGCAAGAGGGTGAGCGCCGGCGCGCGGGCGGGCGGGCGTGTGTGTGTGTGTGTGTGTGTGTGTGTGTGTGCGCGCGCGCGTCCTTTCACTATAGCGGCCAGGGTTCCAAACATTCCTTTCTGCACTGAAGGGTTTTCCTCATTGTTGTTGTCTTTGTGCTCCAGTGTTGCCAACTTACTGGAATTCCTGACGTGGTTGCACAGCAGGGCTCAGGCTGACCGTAGGAGCCAGCTGCGTTTGTGTATGAGGCCGACCCCGACGTTAATCCCAGAATAACGCGGGTGAAGGGGGAAAGAATGGAGGGAGAACGCGAGGGAGGGGAGCAGATAAAGGGTGGGCATGGGAATGAGGGACCACTAACAGAGTACGGTCCCTCATTCCCAGCACTGCGGATGTGAACCCACACATGCACACTCTTTTCCACTAGAAAATCTCATTTTCTCAATGCAACCCCAAATTCGTGTCGCTCGAAAACAAAGCATCTTTTGCAGCCCGTACCATGCACCTGTTTATCTGCGGTTTCTATACCTGAGAAAACTCGCTGCTAGTTTTAGAGGATTAAATCTAAGGACCAGCATCTGGGAAAACCCAAGTTAACACAGTTGTGACTTAAGCCAGCCTTTTTTCTGTATAATGAAAAAGTGCAATTTCTTTTTGACATTTCTCTCTACATATATGCATACAAGACTTTACTGTTAACCAGAGACAGGAAAGTGCTGAAAAGTGAACTTTATCCTAGTAAATGTATGTTAATTGACTTCCTTGATACATTTTTGACTTGTGTATATTTATTTTACTTATGCGTCAACAACAAACTACTAAAAATATTTTCAGAGCATTATGTTCTTATGTTGAACCAACTTCTGCTTCCTGCAGTGGGCATGAAGTTGTAAAATCTCCTTGAGTAAAATTCTTTTTTTTTTAAAGACTTTATTTATTTATTTGACAGAGAGAGAGCACAAGTAGGCAGAGCGGCAGGGAGAGGGAGAGGGAGAAGCAGGCTTCCCGCTGAGCAGGGAGCCCGATGCGGGACTTCATCCTAGGACCCTGGGATCATGACCTGAGCCAAAGGCAGACGCTTAACCGACTGAGCCACCCAGGTGTCCCTCCTTCAGTAAAATTCAACTTCAGTTTGCTATTAATCCAACCCAGATTTGCTTCCTAAGAGCCATAGAGCCAACTGCCCACTGAACAGCTCCAATCCAATGTCCTTAATACCTCAAACTCAACATGGGGGAGCCTGAACCATAAACCTTCCATGTTCCTTATCTCAGAAAGGGGCACCACCATCCAGCCCAGGGGCCAAGGCCTGAATTGTCATTTTGACCCAACCCTCTTCCCCACTCCTATATGCAGTCAACCTGTTAATGTGCAACATTCTGTTAACTTAAATCCACTTTCTTCTGTCTCAAACCCACCCATTTCTCTCAACCTCACTGCCAGTAGCCACCTAGACTCTCTCACCTGAATTATGGCAAGAGCCCTCACAAGTTCCTTATTGTCAGTTTTGCCCCCTACTGTCTGTCCATCTCTTTTCCATTCTGCAATCAGATGATCCAAAGTGATATTTGCATTAGACTAGTGCTTTCAAACAGAGGTCATTACTAATTAGAGGGTAAGAAATCAATTTAGTAGTTCAGACAAGAATTATTTTCAAATTAAATAAAACAGAATAGAAAGTTTCATGTGGAAAGGATATGTATTGTTTCACAAAACTCCTGGTTCTCATATGTGTGTGTGTGTGTGTGTGTGTATGCTGTGTCACCTTATATAGATCTCAGTCAAAAAAGCTTGAAGTATCTCTCCACAAATTACTTCCTAATTAAAAAGAGAAAATAGTAAGAGACATGGAGAAACCTGGCAGATATCTTAATAGGTGTTATTACTATTTAGGTATAGTAAGGTCAATAGATCAGGAGATGACTGCCATTGGAAAGATAATTTACTAAACTTACAGCTCCCAAGAGAGGGAATACAGGTCACACCACTGGGGGGCCACAGAGAGAAGCACTAGAGTGAGCACTCCCAGAGGGAGAGGGGGGAAATGTGAGCAAGCACCTTTACTGTGGTTTCTGAGGGAAGGAACAGGAAGACAGGGTAAACAGGCTTAGGATTGGCCAGTTTGTATTTGAAAAGCACTCCCTTGGGCCAACTCTCAGAGGAGGGAGGCAACGAGGGAGGCAGGAAGGAGGTCAAGGCAAGGTGACTGGGTCATATCATCAGGTTGTCCAGAACAAGGTGTATCCAGTATATGCCTGCAGGGCAGATGTTAAAGCATTTTAAGATTACAGAAGCTAAAAACATGGTAAATATGGAGGATGCCTCATGGTATTACTGACAAAAATGGGCAACCTAGTCATGAGAAAGCATCAGACAAACCCAAACAGAGGGACATTCTATAAAATAAGCAACTTGTGGGCACCTGGGTGGCTCAGTTGGTTAAGCGGCTGCCTTCGGCTCAGGTCATGATCCTGGAGTCCCGGGATCGAGTCCCACATCGGGCTCCCTGCTCAGGAGAAGCAGTCTGCTTCTCCCTCTGACCCTCTTCCCTCTCGTGCTCTCTATCTCTCAAATAAATAAATAAAATCTTTAAGGAAAAAAAATAACCAGCTTGTATTCTTCAAAAATGGCAAGGTCATGAAATACAAAGAAAGACTGAGGAACTTTTTAGAGATATGACAATTAAATGCAACACACAGCCTTGGGTTGGACTTGGACTGGGGAAAAACAGCTCTAAAGGGTGTTATTGGGAAAAGCAGAGGCATTTCAATATGGACTATAGATTAGATAATGGTATCCTGTTATGTTAAATTGTCTGACATTGGTTAGGAAAGAGAATGTCCTTGTTCTTAGGAAATATATCCTATAGTATTGAGGGGTACAGAAACATGATTTTGCAACTTATTCTGAAATAATTCAGAAAAAAATGTGTATGTATGCATGTGTGTGTTTGGAAGAGAGAGAGAGCACAAATGGGCCACAGGTATGTGGGAGTTTCCTGCACTATTCTTGCAACTTTTGTGTGAATTTGAAATTATATTAAAATCAAGTGACTTTTTTTTAAGCTTGAGAAACTGAAAAATCATAAGTTCCACATCAATAGTTCCTCTCTTGTCTCCCTGTGTTTACTTCTATCATTCCCTATGTCTAGAACATTCTTTCCCTTCATTCCTTCGTCTGGTTAATGCCTATTCAACTTTCCAGTCTCATCTAAAATATCTCTTCTTCCAGGAAGCCTTCCCCAAACCCCCCATAGTGACCTAGGAGTCCCTTCTACATGGCCTCATAGCTCTATTTCCCTCAGCCCAGCTCTCTTCACACTTGTATTCCCATGACTGCCTCAACTTCCCCCTCTGCAACCAGAATAATATATTGCAGTCATGCAGACTGTATCGATCACTTGATTATAACATTTCAGTAGTTTTCACATTATTCTGGAATAAAATTCAAAATTTTTAACATAATCTACAAGCCTTTGCATGATCTGGGCCCTGGCAATCTCTTGACTCTCATATGACAGTCTAGACACACTGGCCTCCTCTTGGTTCCTCAAACATATTATCTGCTTTCCCAGCCTCGAGGGTGAGATTAAGAGGCCTAGGAGAGAGATAGGAGAGGTTCATGGAGCTGCCTAAATTCCTGACTCCACTCCAGTTCTAGCTCCTAACCTACCTTTTGCTTGAGCAACTTGAGTGCATCTCCGCCACATGCAAAACAGAGCCAGACTGAAACCATCAAAAAGAGCCAAAAAGACATCTTAAGGTAGCTCACCTACCAGTATGCTTCTGATGTAAGAACTACAATCCAAAAGGAAAGAACACTGTATTGATGACCCTCCCCCACCTTTTTTCTTTCTTTTTCTTTTTTTTTTTTTTAACAACTTTTGACTTGCCAGCCTCAGGACCAGGTCCTGAGCCATAAGTCTGCCTGTGGGTAGCCAGGGCCAGGAAAGACACAGCAAGATCTAAAGGGACAACGAGTGCAGGAGCCATGGTATCCAAAAACAAACATGGAGACACCAGGTAGAATACGACAGGAGAATCCTCATTTGCAAATAGAGTCACATGAAAAGTCTTGGCAGAGCTTGTAAGAAACAACAGGGAATCTAGCAAGTCTCACTGATTGAAAAAAAAAAAGGTTCAATAAAATTAGGACTTTGCTGAAAATGTTAGGAGTTAAAGACTTGATCGCATGTAAATGTTCTGATCAAGCCAGCAGAGGCAAGAACCTGTGCAGGGGTACCTCATAGGGCCTCGTGAGGAAGGCTTAGAATGCAGTAGCAGGGTCAAAGTGGTTAGCCTCACTGCTTTTAAATTCCTCTCTCTTAGGAGCAATTCCTGCAGGTAAAGGTCAGGGAAAACATCTGCCTGGATAATGACTCTTGAGAGCCAGAAGTCCAATACAATTCCATCAGTCCCGCAGTCCATCTCTTATCTCAGGGATTGTGAAAGAGCTGGGGGTTGTAGAAAAATATGTGATAAGAAGCAGTATACGCATGAAGAAATGGCCTATATAAAGTCAGGACTCCGGATCATAATTACATGTAAATCCAGTCTTCAATATACAAAAGTATGGGGACTGCACCAGAATTCAACCAGGTCCCGTTAAAGGAGTTGGATTTGTCTTGCTCACCACCAAATCCCCAGAACCTAGCATTGGACCTGATACATAGCAGGTCCTCAAAACATGTTTGGTGAATGAATGGAATAAAACAGCATAAACTTTGCATTTGGCTTCTGGCATTCCACTCAAATGAGACCTTACAAGATGCGACTTATTTTTTTTTTAAGATTTTATTTATTTATTTGACAGAGAGAGAGAGAGCGAGAGCAGGAACACAGGCAGGGGGAGTGGGAGAGGGAGAAGCAGGCTTCCCGCGGAGCAGGGAGCTCGATGCCTGGCTCTATCCCAGGACCCCGGGACCATGAACCAAGCCGAAGGCGGACATTTAATGACTGAGCTACTCAGGCGCCCCAAGATGCAACTTATTCTTGAGATCTTGTACACTATAGGAAGCGTCCTCAGGGTATTTCAGAGTTTGAACTTCTCCTTAGCAACACTTGTCTTTAGGGTCTACAATTAATTTTGAAATCTGAGGGTTGTTGTTTTCTGGTTTGTTTTTTTAAATTTATTTATTTTAGAGAGAAAGTAACAGAGCCCAGATAGCCCTTCCGTGTGTTAGCTCCCTCCGGGAGGAAAGACCCTGCCCACACAGGGCCTCCCAGTCTCTGTTCCAGGATCCCATCCAGGACACTACATTAAATTTAGGCATCATGTCTCCCAAAGCTCCTCTTGACTTTGTCAAGACTTGAATCAGACTGCCTGAGACTTGAATTTCTCAGACATTGTTTTTGTTTTTGGTGACTTTGACAGTTTTGAGGAGTACTGATCAGGTATTTTGTGTAATGCCCTTCAGTGGGAATTTGGCTGATGTTTTTCTCCTGATTAGACTGGGGTTTTGGGTTTTGGAGGTGAGATGACAGAGGTAAAGGGTCATTCTCCTCACATCATATGAGGAGTACATATTATCGACATGACTTATCATGTTGATATTAATCTGGATCACTTGGCTGAAGAAGTGTTTGCCATATTTCTCAACAGTAATCATTCCTTTTTCCCTGTTTCATTCTGTACTCTCTAGAAGAAAGTCATTATGCACAGCCCAACTATAGGAGTAGGGATTTTTATACTCCATCTCCTCAAGGGCAAAGTGAGGGAATTCTTCTACATGGATAGATTTATCCATTGATCTTTATTTATTTATTCAGTGTTTTATTTATATCAATATAGAATTATGGATATTTATTTTATAGTTTGGGTTATAATCCAATACTACATTATTTTATTGCTTTAATTATTCTAGCTTTGGTGTTTGGGAGCTCTTTCAGCTGACCCATATGTCCCTTTGACCTATCCCCATAATTGTGGGAGTACTTTCTGGCAGTACAAGATGCTCCACCTCATCTTGCTTATTCCCTGCCCCAGCCCTACAACCAGTCAAGAACTTTTTATTCTTTGTTTTATAAAGAATGAAAACAGTAATTAAAATTTACTGATGGGGCACCTGGGTGGCCCAGTCAGTTAAGCCTTCAGCTCTTGGTTTCGGTTCAGGTTGTGATCTCAAGGTCAAGATCTCAGGGTCATGGGATCAAGCCCCCAGTTGGACTCTGTGCTCAGCGCAGAGTCTGCTTGGGATGTCTCCCTCTCCCTCTGCCCCTCCCCCTGCTTGCGTGCTCTCTTTCTTTCTAAGATAAATAAAAACCTTTAAAAAAATAAGGTGATATTCATTAAGCACTTTGAACTGCATCTAGCACATAATAAGCACTACACAAATGTTGGTTATTATTTTGTTTACAGATAATTTTTCTAGTGGGGTACTCAACTTTTTATTAGTTTCTAAGAACTCTTCTATATTAGTTTTTTTGGTCATAGATGTAAAAAGTACTCTCCAATTTGTTCTTCAAAATTGTTTATTGTGTTTTTTGCCTTACAAAAATCATTTGATTTTTATATACACATAACTATCAATCTTTAAAAGGTACAAACTTCCAGTTACAAAATAAATAAGACAGGGTGATGCAATGTGCTGCATCGGGAATATAATTAATAATATTGTAACAACTTTGTATGGCAACAGGTGGTAGCTAGATTTATTGTGGTGATCACTTCCTATTGTATATAAACTTTGAATCACTATATTCTACACCTGAAACTAACATAATATTGTATGTCAACAAACGATCAATTCTTTCCCTTCTGAATTGTAGGCTTCAGTGCCTTACTTAGGCATGCTTTCCCATCCCAAGATTATGAAAATAAAATGTAATAAAAATAATTTCCCCAAGCAATTAGTTAAAAACAAAGTGTATCAGTAGTTGCATACTATTTATCTAGAGTTTTACTTGATGTTGGTAAGATTCTTAGCTCAAATCTGGCACATAGTGAGTATTCAGTAAATTTTCTTTTAACCTTTTTTTTTAAAGACTTACGTATTTACTTGAAAAAGAGAGAGTGAGGGAGAGAAAGAGAGAGAGCGTGCATGCACACAAGTGCGTTAGGGGGAAAGGCAGAGAGAGAGAGAGAGAGAGAGAAACTTCAGCAGACTCCTCCCTGAGCACAGAACCCAACTGGAAGCTTGATCCCATGACCCTGAGATCATTACCTGAGCCAAAACCAAGAGCTGACACCCAACCAACTGAGACACCCAGGCACCCCTCAACTTATTTAATTCTCACAGCAACACTCTGAAATAAGTACTATAATCACTGGTAAGGAAACAGCCCAGAGAAATCAATTTTCCCAAGGCCACACAGCTAGTTAATAGCAGAACTGGAATTTGAACCCAGTCAGCTCCAGAGTATCTTTGCTTATACTTTCGCCAAAAGCAGAACCCTGAACTAAAGACTGGAGTACATATAATTTATTAGATAAATAACTCCAGAGGGACGCCTTGGTGGCTCAGTTCAGCGGGAAGCCTGCTTCTCCCTCTGCCTGCTCTGCCTGCCACTCCTCCTGCTTGTGCTCTCTCTCTGACAAATAAATAAATAAAATCTTGAAAGAAGGAACTCCAGGAAGCAATATTGAGGCACCAGAGAGAGATAGAGAAGAGGGTAAAACTGTATGAGTGTGCTATATTGATGTCACCCCTGTGGTATCTGGCACTTAGTTCTCCCTTGATCCTCTAAGGAGAATTTACGAGTCTCAGAATTATCCACCTGGATCAACCAAGAGAAGTATTTATCCTTCAGCCCCCATCCCCTGTTGGTTAAGAGTTATCATCAGGCAGGCACCTGCGTAGCTCAGTCAGTTAAGTGTCAGACTCTTGATCTCGGCTCAGGTCATGATCTCGGGGTTGTGAGATCTCACTGGGTGTGGAGCCTGCTTGAGATTCTCCCTCTTCCTGTCCTTCTGCCCCTCTCCCTCTGTGCATGCACATATGTTCGCTCTCTCGCTCTCCCTCTCTCAAAAAAAAAAAGTTATCATCAGGGGCATTATCTTCCCTGTCACCTGGAGTGAGCATGTGTGCTTGCTGAACCCACCGGAATCTACAGCAATGGAGAAGTTCCAGGGCACAACGTAAAAGGTAATGCCACAGACACCGGAAGCATAATGATTCCAGTATAAGGTAAGAAGAAGCCTGTATAAGGAGTCAAGTGACCAGGCAGATGTCATACTTTAATGTTCTCTGGTACTTTTACTGTGTTCCCTAGTGGAATCATTCTATCTTGGAATCAAGATCTCTAATCCAGCAGAACCTAAAAGACATTCTTGTCATTTAGCAAATTCTTAAGGTGATGATGAGAGGCACCAGCATTTCTTCCACTCCATGGGGACAGAGCATCGTATATCTGCCACATTCTACATCCTCGATAATATCCCAACCCCACAGTTTGGTCCTTGAGCTGGTAATTTAAATGAAAATTTAATAGGTCATTCTACTGTACTATTAGGGTAGCTCCTTCTGTGTGATGAGGTATACATATCTTCTTCAACTTATGGGGTTATGTCCTCCTGATAAATCTGTCGGAAGTTGAAAATATCATAAGTTGAAAATGCTTTAATACAATACACCTAACCTACTGAACATCATAGCCTAGCCTAGCCTACCTTAAACATGCTCAGAACGCGTACACTAGCCTACAGCTGGGCAAAATCATCTAACATAAAATCCATTTTGCAATAAAGTATCAAATATGGCATGTAATTTGAGGACACTACTGAAAGTGAAAACCAGAATGGTTGTTTGGGTACAGAAAGGTCATAAGCATATGACTTGTTTACCCTCAACATTGTGTGGCTGACTGGAAGCTGAAGGTGCCACTGCCCAGCTTCACAAGAGAGCATCATACCACATACCACTAGCTCAGGAAAAAAAATCAAAACTCAAAATTTGAAATACAGTTTCTACTGAATGCATATCTATTTTCTACCATCATAAAATTGAAAAATCGTAAGTCAAATCATCATAAGTCGGGGACAATCTGTGTTCTAAAACTAAAGCATTCCAAGGTCAAATACCCAGTATCAAACCTCCTTCACTTGTAAATGAGTTGCTTGTTCTGAAGGCATCGCTATTCAAGATCCCATGTTAGTATATCCGGCATTTTGTAAGCCTTCAAATGATGGTGCTGACAGAGGCACTGTGAGAAGGAAGGCAAAACCCACATTCAGGGTAACAGCGGATTCTAGAAAGAACAAATCACTTCTCCTCCCCCATATGTAAAGCATCCAATGTAATCAACATGCCACCAAGGGACTGATTTTTCTTTTTTTCTGTGTCATTGTTGGCAATTTTGCTTTTCTAGGAATTTTTCCATTTCGTCCATATTTTCAAATATATTGGCATAAATGTGTTCATTATATCCTCTTATCTTTTCAGAATCTGCATGATTTGCAGTATTATCCCTCTTTTTATTACTGTATTTATTATTACCTTCCTTTTCTCTTTTTTTCTTATTAGTATTGCCAATTTTGTTGGTCTTTTCAAAGAACTGACTTTGGGTTTGTTTTTAAATCAATTATATTTTTATTTTTGTTTTGCATTTCATTGATATCTTTGTTTTTCTTTACTATTTCCTTCTTCCTATTGACTTTGGGTTTTATATACTGTCAAGCTCATTTATTACATTTTTTATTTCCATCATTATATTTTCAGTTCCAGAAAATTTCCATTCATATCTTTTTTCAAGAGCCCCATTCTCACATGAAATTATATTTCATCATCTCCAATATATAGATTATATCTTTTGACACTATCAATTGTTTATCCTTTTTTGTTTTTCAGTCATTTCATCCTAGCCCCTGGTATGCCTGGCAAATTTTAATTGAATACTTTATGTGAGTATAACAAATTGTGTAAGCTATAGATGATGCTATCTCCTCCAAAGAGAATTTATTTTCCTCAAGTAGGCAGTCAGAATAGGGGTAAATCTTTGATCCAACCAGAATAAGGGGTCTCAAGACTGGATTTCAGTCTTTATGAGGTCTGAACCAATCCTGGTTTGTCCTACTACTAGCGTGAAGCCCTTTAAATATCTCAATAGAAAATGTGGAACATTTTCCAGGACATTTCTCCTTAGTGGCTCTGAATTCCAGTGTTTATCTCAGCAGAACCATGATACTCCTAAAAGCTCTGATTAAACTCTTAACATGTTAGTATCCACTTTATATTATACTTCTCAGATCAATGCAGCTTACAAATTGGCAATGCTGTAAGGAAAAAAGTAGCAGAAAATTTCCAGCTTTCCCAAGTGTTTTCCCTTTCTTTCTTGGATCTTGGTCTCTCAAATGAATGTGCTGTTATTCTCCAATGCCTTTAAGCCGTTATTTCAAATTTTAAAATTTAAAATATATTTTTCATATAATTGTAACTATTCTCTGATACTACACCAAAACTCAACAAGTTGTTCCTAAGAGTTCATTACAATAAGAAATTTGAAACCATATCAATGAACTTCCCATCCTCAATTATATTAAAATCCATTGGTCTTTAACTTTGAATGGATTTGGTAACATTATGCTCTAGTCATTTGAAAAATATTAGTTCACTGTTATGCAGCTCTTCTTTTTTTTTTAAAAGATTTTATTTATTTATTTGACAGAGAGACAGAGAGAGAGCACAAGCAGGGGGAGTGGCAGGCAGAGGGAGAGAGAGATGCAGGCTCCCCACCAAGCAGGGAGCCCGACATGGGACTCAATCCCAGGACGCTGGGATCACGACCCGAGCCGGAGGCAGACGCTTAACCAACTGAGCCACCCAGGTGCCCTGTGCAGCTCTTCTAAATGTTGATGTATTTCATTATAGAATATCTTTTAAATCACATTGGTTAAAATTACCACAAAACTCATCACAAAAAAAGTCTTTGAGTATAATTAAGCTATCACATTCCCAATGGCAGATACAATTTTCCAAAATTCTAATTTTTCTTTTTTTTTAAGATTTTTATTTATTTATTTGACAGAGAGAGACACAGTGAGAGAGGGAACACAAGCAGGGCGAGTGGAAGAGGGAGAAGCAGGCTCCCCACTTAGCAGGGAGCCCGATGTGAGGCTCCATCCCAGGACCCTGGGATCATGACCTGAGCCGAAGGCAAACACTTAATGACTGAGCCACCCAGGCGCCCCTAATTTTTCAATTCAAAGCATAAGATGTGTGCCTAACAATTGCAGTATACCCTGTTCCTGTTTTAACAGGAACCACTTTAGTAACAAATATGTCACAAAAATAAAAACTCACTATATTTGAATATATTGTTAGACAATATTTGGATGAAATATCAGAAAAGGTATAAATAAAAAGGAACTTATACTCCAGAATTTGTACATTTGGTCATCATAAAGGTGATAACTTTAAAATAATATTTAAGTCTAGAAATTATTCAAACTGAAAGGAAAATTAGTCTAAGAAAAAATTTTTAAATTATAGTAAAAGTATAGCAATTATTTACAGTCTTTTTGAAATCTTATGAAAGGCCATTTACTTTTCCCCATATCCATTTAAATTACACTGTCATTGGTTATATTTGGATGAAGTTCACTTGAATTTTGTGACACGGAAGCAGATAGCTGATGGGAGAAACAAGTTGGAAAGTAACACATGGCAATGAACCTTGTTTACCCATCCCCCAAGTCAGCTGAAGTTCCCTAAATTGAAAAAAAAAATTATAATAAAAATAAAAATAACACCTACCATTAATAATGTTTGAGAGGGTGAGCAGCAGAGAGACATCGACCCTGCTCCCATCTGATTCCACCGGTCTTGGTAATTGTGGATAAATTGACAGAAAACTTTTTGACCGAATAGCTCCAAGAATTGTTCTTTAAAACTGATTTACTACTTATATGACTCTTTATAATAAAAATCCTTACCATTTCTCAAATGGGAAAATTGGAAGTGCTTTGTAATGCAGGTTTTAGGAAAGAGAACGCAAATTCTTTTCTTCCAATACAGCCCCTTCCAGTGGGCAGATAAAGAGAAGGGTATTCTCCATACCTGAGTACCTTTGCCTCTGCTGCCTCAGAGTTGGCTGGTTTTCATCTGGGCTTCTATCTTCACTCACCACTCAAGGGAAGGCTTCTCTCTACTGTACCTTTTTTTTTTTTTAAAGATTTATTTATTTATTTGGGGGGAGGAGGGGCCGAGGGAGAGAAAGAATCCCAAGCAGACTCCAGGCTGAGTGCAAAGTGCTAGGCAGGGCTCAATCTCATGACCCTGAGATCATGACCAGCACCGAAACCAAGAGTCGGACTGAGTCACCCAGGTGCCTGTACCTTCTTGTTCATATAGTTATTTCAACCAACAATTAGATAATTGCTTCAGTTAAAACAGAAGAGAAAGGGTATTATAAATAGGACCTTACAAATTAAAATTAATAAAACAAGTTTATTTGCTTTTCATAAAACCCCTTACTTGATTGATTCTATTTTAATAAATTGATTCTAATTTAATTAGCCTGTCACTTCAGTTATTAGAAATTTAAAGGATTAGCTTATTTTAAACATTAAACATTATTTTTATTTTCATAAAAATGTTTTAGAAATCAGTTTGCAAAGTAACATGTATTTTATATGCTGTTCTGTTAAGCTGCATAGGCTCGTGTGTGTGTGTGTGTGTGTGTGTGTGTGTGTGTGAATGGAGAGAGAGAAAGAAAGAGAGATGCATAAGATCAACACCAAGATTGAACTCCACTCTGAAAGAATGATCACTGAAGCAGTACTAGTCTTTAGCTCCAAATGGTGGGGTTTGGGATGATCTTTTTTTCGCTTTTTATGTTGTTTAAATTATCTATAATGAACACATTTATCTTTATGAAAAGAGAAAAAAAAAACAATTTCTATAGAAGCAAAAGGAGGGCACACCTAATTCTCCTTTGGGAGGGAAAAATAAAGTTTGGAGAATAAAATGATCTATAAGCTGAACAATGAAAAATAAGTAATTCATATAGCTGAAATGAGTAGGAAGGAATATAATAAAATCCTTTAACTGATGCATTATAATTCCCAACAACCTTATGCGACAGGTATTTTTATCTATCCAGGATCTCCTTTCCATTAGTTAATCCAAGTTCTTGTCTTAGGTATGTTTTTGAAGTGCAAAATTATGGATTCCCTCATAAAAATTCTTTCACTGATAAAAGTACATACTAGATACTTAACATACCCTAAAAGGTAAGGTGTCTTAGAAACTGACAGCCCAGAAAAAGGGTGATCTAGAAATATCCTAAATATGCACTAAGCATGTTACTTAGACAAAAACTTACCTACCTGTCTACTTTTAAAGAGATATTAAAAAAAATTATTGGAAAACTTTAAGACTCCTAAAGATTTTACATCATGGTCATTTTAGCTTCTAGCTAAATTTGTGAGATTTTCTTAGGCATAGAAAAAACAAAATGCAATGAATAAAATGGACAAATTCAAAAGGCATATAAACTACCAAAACTGACTCAAGAAGAAAAAATCTGAATAGACCTAAAACAAGTAAAGAAATTGAATCAGTAATCAAAAACCTCCCAACAAAGAAAAGCCCAGAACCAGATGACTTCACTTGTGAATTCTACCAAACATTTAAAGAAAAATTAACACCAATCATTATCAAACTCTCCCAAGAATATTGAATAGGAGGACACATTTCCTAACTAATTCTATGAGGCCAGAATTACCTTGATACCAAAACCAGACAAAGATACTATAAGAAAGGAAAATTATAGACCAATATCCATTATAAATGTAGATGTAAAAATCTTCAACAAAATATTAGCAAACTGAATTCAGCAACATAATAAGAGAATTATACACTATGACCAAGTGGGATTATCCTTAGAATGCAAGAGTGGCTTAACATATAAAAATCAATTAATGTAATATAATCACATTAATAAAATGAATGATAAAAACCACATGATCATCACAGTTGGTGCAGAAAAAGTGTTTGACAAAATCCGACAACGTTTCATGATTGAAAAAATACTCAATAAACTAGGAGTAGGAGAAAATTTCCTCAACATGATAAAGACCATCTATGAAAAACTCACAGCTAATATCATACTAGTGATGAAAAAAGTGAAAGCTTTTCCTCTAAGACCAGGAACAAAACAAAGATGCCCATTCTCACCATTTCTATTTAACATAGTACTGGAAGTCGTAACTAAAACAATTAGGCAAGAAAAAGAAATAAGAAGCATCCAAATTGAAAGGAAGAAGAAAAACCATCTGTTCAAAGATGACATGATCTTGTATATAGAAAACCCTAAAGAACACACACACGTGCACACACACACACTGTTAGAGCTAATAAATGATTTCAGCAAAGTTGCAGGCTACAAAATCAACACATAAAAATCACTTGTATTTCTGGATGCCTGGGTGGCTCAGTCGGTTAAGCATCTGCCTTTGGCTCAGGTCATGATCCCAGGGTCCTGGGATCGAGTTCTGCATCGGGCTCCCTGCTTAGTGGGGAGCCCTGCTTCTCCTTCTGCCTCCTCTGCCTGCCACTCCCCCTACTTGTGCTCTCTCTCTCTGACATAAATAAATAAAATCTTTTAAAAAAATCACTTGTATCTCTATACACTAGCAATGAACAATCCAAAATAAATTAAGAATTCTACTTATAATAGCATCAAAAAGAATAAAATACATAAAAATAAACTTAACTAGGAGGGACAAAACATTTGTACATTGAAAACTACAGGGGCATTTAGGTGGCTCAGTTGGTTAAGCGACTGCCTTTGGCTCAGGTCATGATCCTGGAGTCCCAGGATCGAGTCCCACATCAGGCTCCTTGCTCAGCAGGGAGTCTGCTTCTCCCTCTGACCCTTCCCCATCTCATGCTCTCTCTCTCTCATATAAATAAATAAAATCTTAAAAAAAAGTAATAATAAAATAAAATGACATCAATAGCACAAGCAACAAAAGAAAAAATAAAGTGGACTTCATCAAAAATTTTGAAATTTCTTGAGGTGCCTGGGTGGTTCAATCATTAAGTGTCTGCCTTCGGCTCAGGTCATGATCCTAGGGTCCTGGGATCAAGCCCCGCATTGGGCTCCCTGCTCAGCCAGGAGCCTGCTTCTCCCTCTCCCACTCCTCCTGCTTGTGTTCCCTCTCTAGCTGTCTCTCTCTCTCTGTGTCAAATAGATAAATAAAATATTTATTAAAAAATTTTGTAATTTCTTATTTATTTTATAAATGAAAGTAAATAGTCATGTGGATGAAAAGTACAGCATAGAGAATCTAGTCAATAACTGTAATAACATATGGTGACAGATGGTAACTACACTTATAGTGGTGAGCATAGAGCTGTTTTAAATCATTATGTTGTACACCTGAAACTAATATACCATAGGTCAACTATACTTCAATTAAAAAAAATTTTTTAGCTCCTGTACATCAAAGAACACACTCAACAGAGTGAAGAGACAACCCACAGAATAGGAGAAAATATTTGTAAATCATATATGTGATAAATGTCTAGTACCCAGAATATATAAAGAACTCCTACAACTCAACAACAAAAAGACTAGCAACTCAAAAATAGGCAAAGAATGTGAATAGACATGTCTCCAAAGAAGATATCCAAATATCCAAAAGCACATGAAAAAATGCTCAATGTCTTTAGTCATTAGGGGAAAGCAAACCAAAACCACAATGGGATACCACTTCAATACATAGTAGGATGATTATAGTAAATAAAAAAAAAAAAAACAGAAAATTAACAATGTGGAGAAATCAGAACTTTTGTGCATTGATGGCAGAAATGTAAAACAACATAACCACTGTGGAAAATAGTATGGTGTTTGTCAAAATGCTAAACACAGAATTATAATACAACCCAGCAATTCCATTCCTGGGTATATAACCAAAAACACTGAAAACAGGGACTCAAAAAAATGCTTGTATGCCAGTGTTCACTTCTGTATTATTTACAATACCCAAGAGTGTAAATAATCCAAGTGTCCATCAACAGATGAATGAAAAAACAAAATGTGATATATGCATATAATGGAATATTATTCAGCCACAAAAAGGAATGAAGTTTTTTTTTAAAGATTTATTTATATATTTGAGAGAGAGAGCTGGGGGGGAGGGCAGAGGAAGAGAGAGTCTCAGACTCTGCACTAAGGCACCCCAAGAGGAATGTAGTTTTGATACATGTTACAATATGGATGAACCTTGAAAACATTATGCTTAATGAAACAAGTCAGACACAAAAGGACAAATACTATATGATCCCACATATATGAGATACGTACGTACAGTAGTCAAATTCACAGAAACATAAAACAGAATGGTGGTTACTAGGGTCTGTGAAGAGAGGGGAATGAGGAGTTTCTGCTTAATATGTAAGAGTTTCTGTTTGGGATGATGATAAATCCCAGCAATGGATAGTGGTGATGGTTGGATAACATTGTGAATGTACTTAATGTCACTGAATTGTACACTTTAAATTATTAAAAATGGTAAATTTTACATTAAATATATTTTACTACAATAAAAAAGTCAAACAATAAGAGAAAAAGAAATGAAAGTCAATGATGAAGAGCCAGTTTCTTTTTGTAAAAATCTGTTTGGCAATCAACATATACTGAAAAGTACCTTCAGAACTTTCCATGTTTTTGTCCTCCTTATATTTAATTTTTTTTAAAGATTTTATTTATTTATTTGACAGAGAGAGACAGTGAGAGCAGGAACACAAGCAGGGGGAGTGGGAGAGGGAGAAGCAGGCTTCCTGCTGAGCAGGGAGCCCGATGTGGGACTCGATCCCAGGCCCCTGGGATCATGACCTGAGCCGAAGGCAGACGCTTAACGACTGAACCACCCAGGCGCCCTATTTAATTTTTTTTAAGTAAGCTTTATGTACAACATGGGGCTTGAATTCACAACCTGAGATCAAGAGTAGCATGCTCTACCAACTAAGCCAGCCAGGCATTCCTGTTTTTGTCCTCCTGAGGGGCCTCAGTATGCATGTTTTCAAGAGCATTTCTTGCTCTTTTTCTGCACACTGATACAAACCCCTCCACACCCACTTTTCAAAAGCAAGTGTGTAATTGAAAGCACGTATACTCCAAATGAACTCAGTGTTGTTTCTTTTTTTTAATAAACCTTAGGGTGAAGGGATTGCCACATTACCCATTGGGCCCTTTATGTATTTTATTTCGGTGGTTGACTCTGCTTCTGTCAAGTTGCACAAGCAAAATTGATTGCTTTTTTTGTTTCTCCAAACTTCCTTGTAGCTGAGAGAATAAGAGAACAAATGAAATGGTCATAAAACCATTCAAGCTTTCTGATTCTTTCAATGATGTAGATATGCCTTCTTTTTATCCCACATTAATTCCACAAATAGCATAGACTTGGCTATTGAAAGGTTTTGTGGCAGGCGTTGTATGAGATAGACACAAAACTGTCTAATGTTGTCTTTGCCTTCCAGGGACTAACAATCTCTTTTTTTTTTTTATTATGTTATGTTAGTCACCATACATTATATCATTAGTTTTTGATGTAGTAGTCCATGATTCATTGTTTGCGTATAACACCCAGTGCTCCACGCAGTACGTGCCCTCTTTAATACTCATCACCAGGCTAACCCATCCCCGCCCCCAGAACCCTCAGTTTGTTTCTCAGAGTCCATAGTCTCCCATGGTTCATCTCCCCCTTCAATTTTCCCCCTTCATTCTTCCTCTCCTGCTATCTTCTTCTTTTTTTTTTTTTAACATATAATGTATTATTTGTTTCAGAGGTATAGGTCCAGGGACTCAGTATCTTGAACAGAGTTCAAATTGCATGTCAGATCTACCAGATGCCTGTTTTTGTATAGCACAGAAGCTAAGGAGAATTTTTACAATTTTATATGGTTGAAAAAAAATCAAAAGGAAAACAGTATTTCATGACATATGAAAATCAGGCGAAATTCAAATGTCAGTGTCCAAAAATCAAGTTTATTAGAACACTGTTCATTTACATACTACCTAAGGCTGTTTTCACTCTACAGTACTAGAGTTGTGCAGCTCTGACAGAGACTAAACAGCCCACACAGACTAAAATATTTACTATCTGGCCATTTACAGAAAGAGTTTGCCAACCCCTGCTCTAGAAGGGGACATGAAATGCATATGAGAAAAACAGCAAGTTCAGGCAGGCTGGGGTAAACACCATGTGAGTGACACCCATCGGGTGCTGATTTCAGGGAGCTTGCAAAGGAGAGCAGGGTGATCAAAGAAGACATCAGGACAGAAGCAGCTTTCAAACTGGTCCTTGAAGAACAGCAAGGGTTTCCATAAGTGATAATTCAGGGGAAGAAAGTTCTAAACAAAGGGAAGAGTGCACAGAGTCAAAAAAAGTCTTTGCAGATAAGACACCCCAACTCTATAATCAGAAAGAATTACTGGGAACAAAGAATGTGAATAGCTTAGTGGTTGCTCCCTCTCTATTACAATCATTTACAATCACAAACATCAAATTTTAAATATGGTAGCACTTTAATTCTTACTCTACACTCTTCTCTGGAATTCAGTGTATTGTAAGAACTATTCGAGCAAAGTGTGCTAAAAAAAAATTGTATATTCCAAGAAATAGAAGGACTTAAATTGGATTCGTCAATAGCCACACTACTGGTGATTTGAACAAAACAGACATGAACTTGTATGACTGTGTTCTTCAGATGTGTCACTGTACCCCAAAAAATGCCCCAGAATTTTGTAACTGTTTATTTTTTTAAAGATTTTATTTATTTGACAGAGAGAGACAGTGAGAGCAGGAACACAAGCAGGGGCAGTGGGAGAGGGAGAAGCAGGCCTCCCACCGAGCAGGGAGCCCGATGCGGGACTCGATCCCAGGACCCTGGGATCATGACCTGAGCCAAAGGCAGACGCTTACGACTGAGCCACCCAGGCGCCCATAACTGTTTTTTAATATGTCAAGTCTACAACTGCATGTCTGGTGGCTCAAGCAACGGTTAATGAAAATGTGCTAGTCCCTAGAAATCCTATATGACTGCCAAAGTAGATGAACTGTGTCAGTAATCCAAAGGTCCTGAGTCCCCTGGATTGATGGTCACTAAGTAGTCAATTTTTTACCCCTTTGCCAAGGTGTTTGCTTAGTTTAAGAATCTTCTCAGAAAATCATCTCTTAGGAAAAAGCAAAGTTCCAACCTTTGGAACTTGGATGATTAAGGTAACTGTTTCACTCGATAAACCGTGGGGGAGGTCAGAGAAGGAAATATTTAGCTCTTGCTGCTGCCTTCATACACATTCAGAGTGTTGGGGGGCTTCATGGGCAAGCTTTGCAAGACAATATGTGGCCAGCACTTCACAGGGAAGCCTTGCTGGGGTTACAGAAACATTATTTCCAGCAAGCTCCCCCAGATCCTCCCAATAATAAAGCCAATGAGCCTATCACAGGCAACCATCACAATCAAGGGCTACATTGCCTGGGTTCAAATCCCACCTCTACTCACTTATTATTAACAGCTCTCACATTTGAGTTCTCCAGAGAATCAACAGACTTGCTTTTCTCTTCCTATCAGAGTCCTCAGTCTTGCCCAGGGTTCATTCTATTAATGGCCCTACATTTTTCACCATATAGTATAAACTTCCATTTCTGTGCACCTTCTTTTCTCACCACCATTCATCTCACCTACTTAAGTCCTTTATGAGAACAACATCAACCTCAGAAAAGGCCAGCCCTTTTAATTTGCAAGAAGGCCGAGCAGACTAGAACTGTATTATTAGAGGTCTCCATCTATTACTGCATAGTCAAGCTACAGACTATCTGAATTATATTAAATTTATAGCTGAGAGTAGGGCCAAAAATACCTTCTGATCTTCCAAGAGTCCCCCAAAATTTGTAAGCCCTTATTGACTAAAGATTTTCCTCTGGCTCAAAAGTTAGATATGTGACTATTCGAATCATAGAATCATAATCAATGACAAAGGCCATTAACTTTCAGTACTCAAGAAAGCTCATGAAAACAAAGCTAAAAGAGGAGAGGAGTGGGGAGTGGGAGTGGAGGGTGGTTGTTGTCGAAGAATTGTCTGTGAAAAGTCAGCTGTTTCAAAAGAGCTTCATTAAAAATCGAGGTAGTGTTGTCTTATCAAAGACCTAATACAGTGTCTAATTTCAAATATCTTCACCGATGTCTTTTTTTTTTTTGATTCATGAAATGTCAAGATTCATTAGGGTCAATGGATTAATCTTGATGAAAAGAGAAGCACCCAGAAAGCAGTCTCACTTGCTTTTGAAGCTTTCTAGTACTGCACCAGTGTGAATTATAAATCATTCATTTGTGTCTTTTGGGCTGCTATGAATTCGTCAACAAAAAGAAAAAAAAATGATCCCTTTCTCTATTCTAGAAATATGGCCAAGTCTTTGTGTTTGAGTTTTAGGTTCCTTTGCCGCAGGAGGGATAACATTGTTTTCTGTGTTTCCTAAGCTTTCTTTTGGGAAGGCTCGGCCCATGCAAGGAAATGATATTAGGGCTTCTATGCTTCCAAGGAAAAGAAAAGGTTTGCTTGGACTCCCAAGTATTTGATTCTTGCAAGACTGGGAGACAGATGGGGTTCTCTGAGGAGGGGAAACCTCCACTAGCTTCTCTGCAGTGGTTTAGATGTTGAAGGAGGTGGATGGATACAGGGATGCCTGTGGAAGACAAGAGCCTTGGGAATAGCAGTGGGGATCTCCATGGCCAAGTTTGCAGAAATTAGAGAGGACCTCAGGGGAGGATTGCTCTGTGGTCTATCTGGAGCCAAACAGTGAAGGACCAGGTTGTGACAGAGGCATCAGGTAGCAGAAAAAGTGGATTGATCATGATGACCACTATAGTCCAAAGACCCAGCCCTCCCCATCATGTCCATAAGGCCAGAGTTCTTATGCAAACCAGTGGCAGGTGAGTGATTTATACTGAATTGCTTATTGACCTTGGCAAACAGGAATTCAGAAATAGATTCAATATTATTTTAAATATCAAAACAACGTGATAAGTTGTTATGAAAAACTCATACCTGTTTTAGGTTCCTTTACTAATCCATAAAGTGGCAATAATAGCATCCATCTCAGAGATATTTGTTATAACCAAATGAGATATACTACGTACAGTATGAAGGGCATTTCAAATGTTTTTTATACTGTTGCAGATACCCTTAGCCATGTTTAGGATAGACTTGCTGGAGTGTTGACTAACCACTTGCCCCAACGTCATCTCTCTCTCTCTTCACTTAGATGAGTGAAGGCTCAGTTCATTGCAGCCAGCAAGAATAGTTCTATGAATGTTAGGAATAATAAGTTTCTTTTGTAAAATATGTACCTATTAAAGGGTTTTTTTCTAGGTCAAGTCTATTTTTCTAGTCCAGGGAAATTGATTTAACCCTTTCCTTCATGCGTGCACACACATACCCACCCACACACACACACACACACACACACACACAGGATTCTTACTCTTTCCCTGTGGGTTTATTTGGTGTTTTTGTTTTGTTTTGTTTCGTTTTTAACATTTCTCTTATTATCCATTCTAAGAATGACCTTTGAAGTTACAGTGACTTTTAAGCATGGCTATTGTGAATGCAGAAATCTAGCCAAACAATGTAGAAAACTTTATTCAGCATAAAAGCCATCACTATGACTCTCCAGAAAGAATATATTGTAGGGGAAATGATTTAAAATTCTAAATTGGAGGGGCACCTGGCTGGCTCAGTTGACAGAGCCTGTGACTCTTGATCTCCAGATTCTGAGTTTGAGCCCCATGCTGAGTGCAGAGATTAGTTAAAAATAAAATCTTTTTTAGAAATAAAATTAAGCGGGGCACCTGGGTGGCTCAGTTGGTTAAGCGTCTGCCTTTGGCTCAGGTCATGACCCCAGGGTCCTGGTATGGAGCCCTGCATCAGGCTCCCTGCTCCGCAGAAAGCCTGCTTCTCCCACTGCCTCTCCCCCTGCTTGTGCTCCCTCTCTCACTGTGTTTCTCTCTGTCAAATAAATAAATAAAATCTTCAAAAAAAATAAAATAAAATAAAAAAATAAAATTAAGTAAAATAAAATTCTAACTTGGAGACTAAGAGGGATAATCAGATAACATAGATAATATTTAGATGAGCATCTAAAACATGCAAATGTACCACCCTCCTCAAAATTTTAGTTAATGGTCTGTGGACAATTTCTTAAAAAATAGCAAGGGGATGTCTTGATTTGCCAAACTTTTGGAAATAATCGCTCTCTAACACTCCTCACAAGAACCTTAAGTGGGAGATGTTATTAGCTCCACTTACACAAGAGGAAGCAGTTCAGGAATATTTAAGGAATTTGCCCCAAGTTGCAAGATGTAGGAAAGGGCAGGGCAGGGACTGGGGCCCATATCTGTCTGAACCAAAGCCTAGACTCAGTAGCGAAGCTCTAGGGTCAGTCCCGCTTTCTGAACAACAGCACCAAAAACCCTTTGCTCTCTTTAAACTCTTACCTGACCTAACCCGATTCCTCCCTCAACAGGAGTCTCAAACTCAAAGTCTACAGGGCCCAGGCTGGTAACACCAGTGAGTTAATATGGGTCATATTTAAGAAAAAAACACACTGTTCCACAGTGTATATTTTGGCTACTATTCAGTTTCAGTCAATCATTGCCTTGAGAGAAGTTATTCCTAGTATTACCAGTCCCTAATTTTGTAATGGAAGCCAGTAATCTGGATTTTTGTGAAAAACACCCCAATTTTCAAATGTTGGCAATAAATGTGCTTGTTTTTATTTATTTATTTAAAAAGATTTTATTTATTTATTTAAGAGAGAGCAAAAGCAAGAGAGAGCACCGAGGGAGAGGGAGAGGCAGACTCGCCACTGAAAGGAAAGCCCTATGTGGGGCTCGATCCCAGGACCCTGAGATCATGACCTGAGCTGAAGGCAGATGCTTAACCGACTGAGTCACCCGGGTGCCCTGTATGTACTTGTTTTTTTGTTTTTTTTGTTTTTTTAAAGATTTTATTTATTTATTTGAGAGAGAGAGAGAGTGAGAGACAGAGAGCACGAGAGGGAAGAGTGTCAGAGGGAGAAGCAGACTCCCTGCTGAGCAGGGAGCCCGATGTGGGACTCGATCCCGAGACTCCAGGATCATGACCTGAGCCGAAGGCAGTCGCTTAACCAACTGAGCCACCCAGGCGCCCTGTACTTGTTTTTAAAGAACTTTAAAAGAAATAAAAGAAATTTTTTAATTAAAAAAAAGAACACTACATGGGACAATATGCATAGGCTAAACTATGTGCACCATGATTCAGGGAGAAAAGGAAGACTTGTTCAATATTCTTACCTTTTGATTGCTAAGAGACATTAGTTGATTTAGGTAAAAGTAAATGACTTTCTAAACAACACAGTAAGAGAAAGGAGTAACGCCCACAAGTACATGGTAGTAGAAAAACAGCTCATTAATTCACTGGAGTCTCTCTCTCCCTCTCTCTCTCTCTCTCTCTCTCTCTCTCTCTATATATATATATATATATATATATATATACCATGAAAATAACCTTTAGTGATTTTAAATCAGATTTTATTCCTTGACAGAAAGGGTAAACATATAAAAATGTTGTGTACCAATTACTGGAAATATAGAAATTATATTAAATGTATGCATATCTCCTTTGACAACAAATTCACTGGAGTAATGTTAAGCCAAATCCAAATCAACTCATTCCTTTATGGCAAAAACTCTCTTATCTGCAGCCAGCCAAGAGAGCATTATCAGGTTTGGTGGTAGGTTTTTGTTTTCCCCCAGGAACGACAACTTAAATGAAAAGCCCTCAGGTTGAATTACAGCAAAAAAGAAAGAAAAAATCCTATTTTCTAAAATCTCTCTTTAACTCTGACTCTCAGATCTCTGAACTAGAGATAGGGCTGGAATGTGGATGTTGATGGGAGTTAGTAGTGCCAGAATCTTTTCAATGGATGTGCTTCTAAGCACAAAATTTTTAAAAGAACTTTCCCATTATCACTCAATGGAAAACAAAATATTTAATCTCTGGGCCTCAAAATAAGTACTGAGCAAGTACTTGTGTCTCCATTTCATTTATATCAGCCATTCACATTAGTAACTATAATATTTTCATTTGTCTCTTCTTGTTTCCCCCTCTCAGCTCATATAATTTTTTAAATAGTGGCTGTGTTTGAAGCTTTGTAATTTAAATTATCATGGATGCATCATTGCATGGCTTTCAAATACTATGTACTGAAAGACTAAAAGATCAAAACAATAAAAGTGCAGAACAAAATTAGTTTCAGAGACCCATTTTCTCTTTGGGTTTATATCTAATACAATGATTTCATTCTCAAGTCAAGGAAGAATCACCTCCCTTCTACACAAATGCAACTCTGAAAGTCATTATTTTATGTAATGCCCAACATGGAGCTTGATACATAATAAGTAGACCATAAGTGGAATTGCCGAACTATATGGCCAACTATATAGCAAATGTTTTGTAAAATCTGAATCTTAAACAGTATTAAGTCAAAATGTTTACTGTTTGAACTTCTGTTTTTTTATTTACTCATAGGTATCTTTGGTCTAGCTTGAGATGCACAGAGCTGAGACCTAGGAGTTTTAGCACACCTTAAGTAGGGAGTCAAACAGTATGCTAAGTGAAATAAGCCAGACAGAGAAAGACAAATACCGCATGGAATCACTTATATGTGGAATCCAAAAAAGAGCTGAACTCATTAAAACAAAGCAGAGAAGTGGGTGCCAGGGGCTGGGGTATAAGAGAAATAGGGAGAGGTTGGTAAAAGAATACAAATTTTCAGTTATAAAATGAATAAGGTCTGAGGATCTAATGATCCATTGTATAACACGATCACTTTAGTTGCTAACACTGTATTGTATAACTGAAATCTACTCAGTATAATTTAAATATTCTAAAAAAAAAGATTAATACGTGAGGTGAGGGATGTATTAATTAACTCCATGGAGGGAATATTTTCAAAATGTATATATATATCAAATCATCACCCTGTACAGTTTAACTATCTTTCAATTTTACTTGTCAGTTATACTGTAATAAAGCTGAAAAAAAAAAATAGGGAGCCAAAGGCAGTGAATGATTATATGAACCAAGTTAAAATACTGACAAGGGTCTTACCATTTCTGAATGCTTCAAACTATGTAAGGAGAACATTTTTCATTGCTAAAATTGGCATATATACTTTTTTAAATTAATGTTTTTCTTATTTCAACCAGAAAAGGGAGAGTGAAATCAAAGGAATTTGCACTTCAAAAGAATTTTTTAGCAACTTTGGATGCAAAGAAAAAGAGCAGCTTCATATGGTGAGTTGTCATATCTAAAAAAAAAAAAAAAAATAGTAGCTAATGAATGGGAATACAGAACCTTGGGACAACTACCACTATATTTATAGAAAGCTGTTAGTTATTTAAAATATTAAATGGCCCAGATTTTCTATAATAAATTTAGATTTTAAAAATCTATAAAACTGCTGGAGCTGTACTTGCTCCGGTGGACCTATAAGAATGCCTTATTTCCATGGCAAAGCCTTAAATAAAACTTCTAAAGGTGAAAATCATGGCAAAAGATCAAAGGATGAGAAAAAGGTGGCAGGCTATAGTCAGTTTTACATCAACAGCATTCAGCCGCCTCCTCCTATTTCTTGATAAAAACCCATTAATTCCCACTCCCTTCTGTGCTAACATTCAAGAAAAATATGCTTGGACCTGCCTTGCACACTGAGAGGAGCAGAAGTGTAGAAACATTCTGAACATCTGAAATAGCTCTGTTCAGCTCATGGCTGTACATCTGTCACCCGCCTCCATCCCCGGACAATGTCCTTACAAAGCCCGAAGGAAAAATGATCATCCCCTTTACTGCCTGGGGTGGAAAGGACATCAGATAAGGGCACATAAAAAGGTTATAGAGTGACAAAACAGGAGACAGGCATTTCTAACCCTGGGCTCATGGCAATAATCAGAAACCTACAAACCCTTGTATTTTTCCATATAATTTGGGCAATACCCGCAGGATAGATGTTTATCTGTGACATTTCTTAAATAAATTTGCTTATTTGGAAAAACCAGGAAAGAATGAAAGGACAAAGGTAGAGGATTAAATATGACCATTCTAAAGTGTGAACCCCTGCCCTATCACTACTTGCTTCAACTCTTTAATATCCATAAAACATATCACTTCAAGGTCTTACACATAGATGGCAGCTAGCCAATCTACAGCCCTCTAAGTAAACTTTTTAAATTAAAAGAGTAAAATATATACACAAATCATTAAGTATACAGTTAGATGAATTTTTCATAAATTAATCTATGTAGCCAGCACCAGATCAAGAGTCAGAACATTTTCAACATCCCAGAACCTTCCCTCATGACCCTTTTGATTACTCTCTTCCCCCAAGGGTAACCACTATTCTGATTTCTAACCACATAGGTTCATTTTAATAAGTATATATTTTAATGCACTTAAATTATGTCTTTTTGAGTACCTGGCTCCAGATAGAATCTGCAGATATGTATTGAACCAATCTAGCTATCTTAAGCATTCATTGACTACTCATCTACACTGAGTAGTACATAGTAAATACCATTCTGGAACAGAAAACCCCAGATTTCATCCCTGCTCTGCCACTAATTAGTCGTGAGATCTAGAGGAAGTAACATTTCCACTTTGGCCCTTAAATTCCCCTTCGTAAAAAAGTACATTTAACCAGAAAAGGTACAAGGTCTCTTCTGAAAGAATATCTTCATCAGGGGTGCCTGGGTGGCTCAGTTGGTTAAGCGACTGCCTTCGGCTCAGGTCATGATCCTGGAGTCCCGGGATCGAGTCCCACATCGGGCTCCCTGCTCAGCAGGGAGTCTGCTTCTCCCTCTGACTCTCTTCCCTCTCGTGCTCTTTATCTCTCATTCTCTCTCTCTCAAATAAATAAATAAAATCTTAAAAAAAAAAGAATATATTCATCAGAATGGAAATATGGATATATACTTTCAACATGTATCACTTTCAAGTGTGTGTGTATATATACATATAATATATATAAATATATATAAATATTATATATAAAATATATATAAAATATTCAAATATTCATATACACTCAATTGAACATGTATTCAATTATATATAACTATATATAAATACATACTTTAATTCAATTACATATAATTATATATATAACTTATAATTTTATAGAGAGAGATTTATAAAATATTGTTCCTATTTACCTTACTTCAAAGATATTTATTATGGCACTATGGCAGTATCAATGGATAATAAGAACATATATAGGGTCCCTGCTCTCATGCTGTTCCCAGTCTTACTCTAAATTAAGCGAAGAAATTAATGAGTGATTAATAACAAAGAGAAGGAACCATGGGACAAAATACATATTCATTTCTTCCCAAAGGGACAAAGAATTCAAGGAAACAAGAAAGCTCTACATAGAGGGCACCCGGCTGGCTTAGATGGTTAAGCATCTGCCTTCGGGTCAGGTCATGATCCCAGGGTCCTGGGATCGAGTCCTGCATCGGGCTCCCTCCTCGGCGGGAAGCCTGCCTCTCCCTCTCCCACTCCCCCTGCTCGTGCTTTCTCTTTCTGTCAAATAAATAAATAAAATCCTTAAAAAACAAAAAAGAAAGCTCTACATAGAACTCCAAAGTAGAAAAAAATTACCTATAGTGTCCTAAGCCTTGATCTTTGCTTTTTTTCTCTACTCAATGAAACCTTCTTCTCTTCCCCAAAATGCTCAGTGCCTTTCTCTCTCTGTATCAAAACCTGATATTAAGATTAATTTATTCTCCTTAATGTGTAAATTAATGTAATGTGCCAAGCCTGGATATTCTCTCTTACAAAAGGGTTTGTACTTACCAAGACATTTTGATTTTAAGGAGTGAATTTCTGGTTACAGAATTTCACATATCAGACAGTCAGGAGAGCAGGACCTCTTGTAGACAAGGAACGACTAAAATCACCCTATTCAGGTAGCCATTAAAGCAACCCTCTCTCCTAATATTAGTGGCCACTATTTATTGAGTGCTTACAATAAGCCTACATTGTGCCAAGCTCTTTATATACATCATCTATTTCCACAGACATTATTATCATTTGTATTTCACAGATGAAAACCTGTTAGTACCTAGCCCATAAAAAATGGCACTAAGGGCGCCTGGGTGGCTCAGTTGTTAGGCGTCTGCCTTCGGCTCAGATCATGATCTCAGGGTCCTGGGATCAAGCCCTGAGAGCCCGCGGGAAGCTTGTTTCTCCCTCTCCCACTCCCCCTGCTTGTGTTCCCTCTCTCGCTGTGTTTTTCTCTGTCAAATAGATAAATAAAATCTTTTAAAAAAAAAATATGGCACTAAATCCCACATGTGCCTTTCTGAAAGGCCAGTCTGACCCTGGGTTTAGCAGCAGTTAGCAGCCAAAGGCAAAAGTAGAGGCCAAAGTTCCCCAGAGCAGTACCAGGAAGAGAACTCACTCTTCTGGATCATTGGTGGTGAAGGCCTGGGACACAAGGAAACACAGCCATTCTTTTTGTGCTGTTGGCAACTCTGGTCTTTCTCGATTGTACTAGACCCGTTCAGAAGATGCATTAATGCTTTGAAGACCCTGGTAAGTTAAAGAGCCACAGGATTCTAAAAGTACATTGAAATACTGCTCCCAGAGGCCTACAGATCAACCTGCTGGACAACGTGTTACAGAAGCTTCTGAGGCTAATAGGGACTTGGGCTACAAATCAAGAGCAGTCTCTGAATATCCTAACAGGGCATAAAACTTCCAACACTCCCCACTGAAAACAAGCGCTGACCATGTCTCCCAATTCTTAGAAGGAAATACTGCAGATACTCCAAAGGGCCTGTTTTACACCATTGGTAGAATTGTAAAGCCCTGAGGCTTTTCAAAGGTCTATTTACTAAGCAAAGGTTCTAAGTACAATGCTGAGAAAGAGAACAGAGCTTGGTAACAGGTATCTCCCAGAACTTAACCCCCAGGGCATCTCTAATGCCTAATGACTCCAAAGGTTATAAGCAACATTCTAAAAGTTCTCAAACCCAAATGAGTTCAAAACCTGGGTACAGCCTCCCACAGTGCTTGGGATGAGAGGGGATGTTGAACCCCACAGCAGAATGCAACAACTCCAGAAAGTTAGGAATCATGGGTTACTCTTTGAAGCCATATCTCAACACGTGATGACTGCATTGGTTTCAGAAAGATTACTGGCATTTTGTCCAGAATGGTTTCAGTGTCAGTCCAACATGATGGAAGGGTAAATTTGGGGCCACAGCAATCTGCAATAATTATAGAGATTCATTTGAGACAGTTCTGTTTATAGGATGACAGAGTTAAGTCTCAAACTACTAAATTCAAACAAATGAAAATAATGCACAATCCAAGTCAGTAGCTCAGAAATGAATGAAATCAAGCTGCATTGTTTTAATCCAAATGAGGTTCTCAAAATGTTACTCACAAATATCCAGCTTTATCTAATTTTATGGCATATTTTATTCTGGGCCCTAACATTGCTATGGTTTGTCTTAGGGGCCATAATATGGCCGTGGGTTGTCTTAAGGGAACCACCAGCTTCTAAGGAGATTTATCAGGGAGTATAAGATAAACCGAAGTCAGTGGTATGTTTGCAAGTTGTTGGACAGGTTTCGAAGGAGGAGGAGAAGGGGCATCAAAGACTTGCACACCATCAGAGGTGAGGAAGTCCACCTTCTCTGCGTTCCAATTTCTCTAATCTGGATTGGCATGTCTGACCAAATTCTTGCCTTTGGTGCCACTTTTAAAATCCTAAGAGATGAGAACATCAGAGCACTATTTATTATTATTTTTAGAAAGATGGTCTCAATTCAAAATGAGGCAGATCTATATTGATTGATATGAAGTAACTGCCAAGATACATTATTAAACATTAAAAAAATGGAAGTTTCAGAATGTCATGTATACTGTGGCATTGGTATCTTTATTTTAAAAAGGGAGGAGGTAGTTATACATAAATGCTTTTTTATGCATACATATGTCTAGATTCTAGAAGGATACATTAGAAGGTAAAGATAAGGGGATCATGGGACTGAGATACTCACCTACACTATACATTTTTACCTTTTGTAGTTTTATCCTTTTTCTGGTTTGAAAAGGTAATAATGAAATAAAATGCAACATTTAATTAAGAGCTATGTTTTCCAGACCAATATTTGACCAATAGGACTTTGAAATTGTACACAGAGTACTGTGCAGAAATAGTCACCCAATGATTTCTCACACAGCTAGTCAAGCTCAGCCCAAGAAGATTTGAAAAGTGCTAATGTCAGTCCATTTTCAATAAACCCACTTCTTTTGCTTTTAGTCTTTATTTTCTCCTTCAATTTTCTGAAGATTAAAATCTTCATTGTGGTAAAAGAGAAAGCGTGTTATTGTGTTAGTTATTAAATAAAATCGTTCTCCTTATTCTCTGGAGAGAGAATTGCAAAGAAAATCTGAAGTCATTTAAGATTTATTTCTCTTTCCCCAACGGCTTGTGAATACGGATCAAGATTGACACCCAGTGGCCAAATTTAATCCTTTCTTTTTTTTCCATTGAAATTCTCTGTATAATTAGCCATTTTCTAAAATCTCCCTTTATCTGTTTCCAGTTGAAAATGTTATTGAAATCTATGACTTATTTGTTGAAAGTGTATTGTATCTTATAAAGCCAGATTAAATTAGTCTTATTTCCCATATAATTAATAGATTTATATCTGTACCCTCCTTTTTTTTGTTGCTGCATTTTTTTTACCTAACATTAAAAAGCAATGGGGGAGAAGGTGGAGGGATGGGCAAAATGGGTGAAGGGGAGATGGAGATACAGGCTTCCAGTTATGGAGTGAATAAGTCTTAGGGATGAAAGGCACAGCACAGGGAATATAGTCAGTGGTATTTTAATAGCATTGCATGGTGACAGATGGTAGCTACACTTGTGGGGAGCATAGTATGACATATAGACTTGTCCAATCACTAAGTTGTACATCTGAAACCAATGTAACATACACTTCAGTTAAAAAAAAAAAAGCAATTTGCCCTCACTTGACAAAACAGCGTATTCAATTTCTAGTAGAAACTAATGGAACAAATTAGAATTATATAGCAAATCTAATTAGACAAGATAATTTATATCCTTAACTTTTTCTGTATCAAATAGCAAAATTGCCTATTCTGATTAGTAAGTTACTTATAACTAATTAAACATTAATGATTTTAATTTTGAAATCTTGAGGGTGACAATTGTTCACAAAATATGCTAATTAGGGAACCCTATCAGAGTTGAATTGTACCTCTATTTAAAGAGAAGGAGAAAAAAAATGCATGAAATATATAATTTCATAGAGCAATCTCTTACATGAGCACTTTGGAAGTTTTGCGATACAGTTTAGATAAAATGTGTATTGTGATATCCATTTTAATGGTTCTAAAGAAGAGAGAGAAAAAACCTTGATTTTTAGGAAATTAATATTTTAGCAAATACATATGACATGTTTAATACAAATTACCAAACAAGAAAGTCATGAATTTAAGAGTCAGAAAGATCAAAGTCCAAATTCTACCGAGGCAATCTGGGCAAGTCTCAGCATTTTGCTAAACTTCAAATCCCTTGTCTATAAAATGGAGCTATTAAACCTGCCTTGCAGGGCTGTTGTGAGGATTAAATGAGATACAGCTTAAAATACTTGTCATGGCACCTGGCACATAAACATATATCTGTTACTATTATCAAATACCAGAAACAGCAAGGTGACTAAAGGCAAACCCACGTGAAGCAGATTTCTCCTTGAATCAATTTTCCAGCTACCTGCTTTGATGCAGGTGAACAGTGGCCCCAGATAATCTGAAAGTATAAATAACCCAAAAGATCGAATAATCCAAATAATATCATTTACAAGTGGATTTCTATTACACAATACTTTTATGGCCTATTTACCTTCACAATCACTTTTTAAATCAAACATTTAAATGAAATTGAAAACCAGGGCTCTCCAAACTTTTCTCCTTTAAGGAAAAAAACAAGTGTAGTGCATATCATATAAACCTCCACACATGATATATGTAAATTATTTATAAATCATATAGACATACTATTGACTACTTATGTACATTATAAAATATGCCCAAAACCAAACATGTTTAAAGTATGAGATAATTACAAATCTAAAGTGGAGATATTCTTTTCTATTTCACAATGGAGTGTTTTACACATGCCTGGGAGAATACCCCCTACTCTGGAGGCCATTACGGTAACAGTTCTCTGACTTCTCACCAGTAAAGGGGACAGAAATTAACTGTGCACAATGCAACAAGCAAGGGCTTTGAAGACCCAATCCTTTCCTGCATTGGAAACTGCTCTTCCGTTTATGGCTGGTGTGGCCTTGGCAAATCTCTTCCTCTCTTTGAGCCTCCAGGTCCTCTTCTATCAAAGAAAGGTGATTATACCCACAAATGAGACTGTCCATAAAACACAGTGCTTGGAGCACAGTATCATTAATTAGAGGTGAAAGAAGCTTTCCAAAGGTCACTTAGGACACTAACACTAGGATGACACAGTCCACCAGATTTTTAAGTCTGGGAGACACTAAAAGCCACACAGCTAGCTACAGACAAATCCAGAACCATCCTGTTCTTTACTGAGCTGTTAACTACCTCAAAAAGTGTGCTGTCAGGCAAGTTTCCTCTGGGATTGGCAATTTAAATTCTGCCATAAAATTCCCCGTAAATTGTACCCACCTGTAATCTACATAGAGTACAATTAAAGGTACAATTACTAATATACTCTTATTATATGGCTAAAAAAAAAAGCCCACGAGTCAGAGAGGAAAATATGTCTTATTACTGGTGCCAAAAATCCCTCCAAAACATGTTTTAAAATCTATACAAGGGGAAAAGCTCTGGTCTAGAAGCAATGCTACTTAGATTCTAGTTCCAATTGTGGTGTGAACAAATCAATCACTCTATACCTTTATTTTCCTCATGTATTAAACAAAAATGGTAATATTCACACTTACTGCAAGGAGAGCATACAATAAATGATAATACAGATTTTTAGTGAAAGGATTCTATGAATAACAATCATTATTGCTAATGCCCTCTCCTCCTACAACAGTAAAATTGCAACATACACACACACACACACACACACACACACACACACACACACACACACACACACACACACGAGAATTCAGTATCTTCCCAGACCAAAAGAAAGATCTGGTCCCTTTAGAGACAAAGACCATAGACTACCCCATAGGCCACAGGTTTTACCAACAAAAAGCATTGACCTCAGTTTAGATAAAATGTGTATTTTTGTCCTCTGACCACTACAGGGGCTGGCCTCTGTCCTAGGCCCATTCTGAGCCCTTCTTTATCAGCAGCCCCAGGCCCTCCAGCCTGTAGACAAGATGTATGGTTTGCCTGGAATGAGCCCTGGAATCCCACATAGGCAGGTCACAGCATTTCCTACCTGACTTCTCCCTGACCAAGTCATCTCAGTCCTTAAGACTGAGCATCTGCCTTGGTTCAACTGTTTAGGACCAATTAAGAGTGGATGCCATATTGTGGGTCTACTACTGTACTGGGTATTTCTAATCCTTATAACAATCTGTGAGGTGGTGATTATTATTCCACTTTACAGATTTACCTCAGAGAGGTTAAGTAACTTGCTAAAGTCACACAGCTAAGAAGGGAAGATGCCTGGATAACCATTTCAGTCTGGCTCCAAACCACATGCTCTTTCCAAAATATTTCACATCCTGATTCCCTGCCTAGTTCCTGCCTAATCTAGATTCTGGATCCTGTTTATTATAAGTTTGCAGGAGTCCTGCCAGGAACCACTGACCTGGCATACACAACTTCCTGCTTCTAGACTTACTTACTAAGTAGAGCACATATTGGAGCCCACATAAGCACTCTCCTACACATGCATGTACCTCAATTCACTAACTGCCTGACAAGCTCATATTGCTACACCCTTTACACCCAGAGCATTGTGTTGCTTGGCCTTCCCACCGGCACACTTTCACTTCTGTCCCATCTCAATCCCAGCTTCCTTCTGTTTCATGCCAGCCCATGTTCCTAAGGTTCCAGCATGTTTCACATCTAAGTCTGCCTTAGTTGCAACACATACAGCACCCTATTATCTCCCTAAAATAATGACTTAAGGAACTAACAAATTATTCACTACCTTGGAAAATACCACATTTCATTTGGATGGATACTTGTGATTATGCTTTTTTTTTTTTTAAGTAATCTCTATGTCCAAAATGGGGCTTGAACTCATGACCCTGAGATCAGGAGTCTCATGCTGTATTGAATGAGCCAGCCAGGAACTCCTTGGATGGATAACTGTGAATCACCATTAAGAAAAAAAAACCCAACAGATATATAGGATATCTTTTTTTTAAATATATTTTTTAAAGATTTATTTTTTTTCTTAAGATTTTATTTATTCATTTGACAGAGTGAGAGAGCACAAGCTTGGGGGAGTGGCAGAGGGAGAGGAAGAAGCAGGCTCCCCACTGAGCAGGGAACCCGATACAGGGCTTGATCCCAGGACCCCAGGATCACAACTGAGCAGAAGACAGATGCTTAACTGACTGAGCCTCCCAGGCACCCCTTAGGCTATCTTTTAAATGACAAAACACTGCATATTTTTCTCATTTAGTGCTCTGAATATATCATGCCAGTCCTTTCTGGCCTGCCAGGTCTCTGTGGATAGGTCTGTTGCCAATCTAATGTTTCTACCATTGTAGGTTACAGATCTCTTGTCCCAAGCTGCTTTCAGGATTTTCTCTTTGTCTCTGAGACTCGTAAGTTTTACTATTAGATGTTGGGGTGTTGACTTTTTTTATTGATTTTGAGGGGGGTTCTCTGTGTCTCTTGAATTTTGATGCTTGTTTCCTTCCCCAAATTAGGGAAGTTCTCTGCTATAATTTGCTCCAATATACCTTCTGCATCACAGACCTGTACCTCTGAAACAAATAATACATTATATGTTAAAAAAAAAAAAAAAGATAGCAGGAAGGGAAAAATGAAGGGGGGGGAATCAGAGGGGGAGACGAACCATGAGAGACTATGGACTCTGAGAAACAAACTGAGGGTTCTAGAGTGGAGGGGGGTGGGGGGATGGGTTAGCCTGGTGATGGGTACTAAAGAGGGCACGTACTGAATGGAGCACTGGGTGTTATACGCAAACAATGAATCATGGAACACTACATCAAAAACTAATGATGTAATGTATGGTAATTAACATAATAAAAATTTTTTTAAAAGAGGAAAAAAATTAAATAATGTATATGATTTACACTTAATCTGGAAGATAATTACTAACACTTCCTTTGATGCTGATTATTTTCTATTTCATTTATCTCCCTCTTTGTACTCAAAAATAAAAATCAGAAATCATGTTAAACCTAAAAGGTGATTTTTAGAATTAAAAATATAGAATATACAGAATGAAAAAAAATAAATGACAAAACAGTCATTTGAATTGAAAACATCTGTGAGTATCAAGAAAGCAAAAATCTTTTTAAACTCTATAGATACACAGGGATCGGAATGGGATGATGCTCCCCTCCCCCTGCTTTGTAAAATTCAGAGACATTGATATAAAGTCTTAATAGAGGGCAATAATCCACATGAAATTTTAATGAGCTCACCCTAATTCCCCAAGTTCAGAGAAATGGAAAAAGCACCACAATCCCATTTTTATAGGCACTTTAAAAAGATATATGGAAAGCATAAATTAACTATGATATTGTAAGAGTTAGCCTCACAAATCTTACAGAATGGCAATCATGCCATAATTTGCAACAGGTCACTTTACTGTAGCTTTAAAGTCCTGATTTAAAAAGAAATACCCTACACTCTCATGCTCTAGTGAACAAAGCTATCTCCGAAGTTGGAACTTTAGCTATGATCCAATTATATAAATTTAGGAAACAGTTTAACGAAATTCAGACCCATAGCAGCAGGTAAGCCCAAGGCTCTTGCCAAGTGGCTTCCACTCCTAAATTCAAATATAAAATGTGAATGTGTTTCATCTGAGGCAACTGTGCAATTCTTTATACAACTATCATCGAGTTTAGATGGGAATAACTCTGTTCCCATCACCAAAAAAGTGTCCAGAGCCATGTACCAGACCCATATGACACCTTTGCTCTAATTAGACACAGCTTTTTCCATTCCTATCTGATGACTGACCCAGTATCAAGTATGGAAAGTGGGGTTTGTCTGAGGCAGAATGATTCCGTGGGACCAGGTAGATGAGGATAACATACTCCCTTAGAATATGTTTTTACTTCAACAAGTGACAGTGTTTCACTTTGGTTGGCATTGTTTCCTTCTGGGTCAGAAACTGCACAGCCAAGTACTCTACCCTATTTGTGAGGACCAGTAGAACATGCCCTTGGCAGCACTTGTGCAGCAGCTAAATTGCTAAGAGAATCTTAAAGGGTAGAGATCAGAACTAATCAGCATCAGAGCCCTAGCAAAGCAGCAAGAGTGGACTCAAAACCTCAGACTTCAAAGAAGACAAAAGTTGGTTTCCACACAAGTTCCCAGCAATGTTGACAAGGTCATGGATGTCCACCGGTATCAGGCCTTTTTCATGACTTGCTGCTATAATAATATTGTGTGTTTAGAGAAGATTTTCATGCCAAGGAACCACTCTGATTCTTTTTAATTTGCCATCAAAAAACATCAAAGTCTTCTAATTAAATATAGAAACTGGCCTTTACATTTCCCTGAGCCCCTAGGAGATGGTCTCTACTGATGTTATCGGAAGGGAAGTCATTCTGGATGTCCTGGAGCACAGGGAGGTACAGGTGCCCTTGGCCTATTGTAATCTGATGTTGGTATTTGGTTCTCTTGTGCTCCCGTTGTCCCTGGTTCAGTAATGGGAGAGCGAGCAGAGGAAGTCGCTGAGGGATCCCATAGTAGTTTTGCAGTCCTAGGAATTCTCTTGCCCCGCCAGACCTGCACAATCTTTGCCCTGTTGCCCATAAATAACAGGCTGCCAGCATAATCACCAAAGCCACTGATTTTCCAAGACAAATGACCACTAAATTTCGATTAAAAATTCATAGTTCTGGGGACGCCTGGGTGGTTCAGTCGGTTAAGCGTCTGCCTTCAGCTCAGGTCATGATCTGCGGGGAGTCTGCTCCTCCCTCTGCCTGCCGTTCCCCCCTGCTTGTGCTCTCCCTCTCTCTCTTTCTCTGACAAAATAAAAAAAATCTTAAAAATAAATAAATAAATAAATAAATAAAAACAACTCATAGTTCTGTATCAAACCTCAGCTACAATAATCACAGCTTCATGTCATTGGTTAGCAACACATGGATTACCAGATACTAATATTTTGACAATTCACTGTTAAAAGATCGTTTTCAAAACAAGGTAAAACCATGACTCTCATACAGATACAAAAATGAATGTGTATTAAAGATTTTATTTAATTCAGTGAGGAAACTGAGGAGGTTTTACAACCAATTCAAAGCAGAAGTCAAAAACAGCACACATTTACATGGAGTAAAGAAATGAGAAACGAATGAGCCAATGAAGGCAAAACTAGCTTCTGTGTGGAGGATAGTTGATGGAACCTCTATTAGATAAGACAGAATTTACATTTCTATAGAGAAGAATTTTGTTTACATGACTATCAGTTACCTACAATTTACAGAATTATAAAAAAAGCTCCTATACAATCAGAAGCAGATAACATGGAAGAGTGTCCGCTACATAGTGTGTAGTTTTTCACTGAAATACAAAATTGTTCCTACAACACCTATGTTTATACCAACGTGAGATTAAGGAAGTAACAGATAGGGAACTGGTGTCCAAGTAAACAGTCTGAAAGAATGGTACAAAATATCAATGATCTTTCAAGGAGCCTGACCAATAAGACTTTCCCAGTTTCATACCATTAATATGTCACTCCATATTCAACAAGAGTAGTAAATACTATTAGGTGATTAATGGTACATATAGCTAGTTCCAGAATGCTGGTTGAACCATTTTAGTCCATGTTCCTTGAGGAACTACAGCCCAAAACTGTTTGAGACATTGCTCTATCTGCACCTACATGCCACTCTTTTTTTTTTTTTTAACCACAAGAGTAGGATCTCTACAACTGAACAAAAAAAGAGCTCCTGCTGTTGAATCACAGATCTGTACCTCTGAAACAAATAATGCAATATATGTTAAGAAAAAAAAAAAAAGAAGATAGCAGGAGGCGAAGAATGAAAGGGAGTAAATTGGAGGGGGAGATGAACCATGAGAGACAATGGACTCTGAAAAACAAACTGAGGGTTCTAGAGGGGAGGAGGGTGGGGGGATGGGTTAGCCTGGTGATGGTTATTAAAGAGGGCACGTTCTGCGTGGAGCACTGGGTGTTATGCACAATGAATCATGGAACACTACATCAAAAACTAATGATGTAATGTATAGTGATTAACATAACAATTAAAAAATTTAAAGGGAAAAAAAAAAGAGCTCCTGGCTCCTGCAACCATAACTGAGATAATGATGACTCTTATGTACATTGTTCCAAGTTCAGATGAGTGTTTAGAATTGCCATATTGATTGACAATAAATATTTTCCTCCACCATCTCCTCTAGTGTCATTTGGCTTTGATTTTACTTACTTCTATTCTATTCTATGCTATGCTAGGCTATTCTATTCAGCTCCACCAACCAAGATCTCACAACACCACAAAGTGAAGGAAGCAATAATTCCCCTCCAGTCACAATTGCTGAAATGGAGTCAGCTGATATTTCTACACCTGTTCATATAGCTCAAAGATAACCTTACAAATGTCATGCCCTTCCTTGACATTATAAGCCAAATGAAGACCAGTGGAAATATATGCCATGGGCCTGCCTAATATTGGCATGTGGCAGGATCATATTTTGAAAAATTAAACTGATGCTGTTTTGGTCTCATAACCCTTAGTAATTCTTAGTTTCCCTGAGGCTTCCTACCTATAGCCTGGAACAAAGAGGCCAACTGAGTTGCTTCATCAGCTCTCAGAAGACACACACGTTTCAAAGCAAAAGCAAAGGGACTAAGGGAAGCAGCTTCCAGGGTACCCTGGCAGAGGAGGACCATGGCCGCACTCCCCTCAGGACAATACCGGGCTCCAAGACATCCTACCACACACCGCCCGCCTGCGGTAGGGGCCAGGTCTAGGCCTTTCCAGAGCAGCCACTCTCCACCAGATGGCGGCAGCTTCCCTGGAGGCCTGATTCAGGTCTCTTTTCCCCTGGCAGCTATTCTGGCTCCTACTCCAAGTCCCCTACGGGGTCCCAGCCATCATTTGGCTACTCCCCAGGGCAGCAGCAGACCTACCCCAGAGATCGCCAAGGACATTGACACCATTTGGCTCAGGGTGTGTTAGAGAAAAAAGAATGTCTAATGAGTTGGAAAGTTATTTGAAGCCTTCAGTGCTTGAAGACCCTTGGGCCGGCCTACAACCAGTATCTATAGTGGATATTAACCAACAATACAGCAATATCCAAACATTCACAAGCAAAACAGGAAGATACTTTTGTTAACATTTCTGAAATTCACCCAAAGCTTCATGTGTCAGGAACATCTTGGACAAAACTTTTACTTGTGTAATTAAGTTGAACCCTAAGGTGGTGACTTTGAATAAATTATTTGGATCCTCTTGGTATTTTTCATCATATCAAGTATTATTGATATTAGGGAAGATATACAGTGGAATAATTTGCAATATTTAGCTCTTTAGAAGTACCTACCACATTTTAGAAGATTTACAGTTTCCAAATATTTAACGTTCATGGTTATAGAATGGACATTTTGGTTTTCCAATGTTTTAAAATAAAACATTTTGTCTTTTTAGAAAAAAATAAAAAAGCAAAGGGACTAAGTTGCAAGTGCTTGATAAGGTACAGTGATGGTTGTTGTTTTTTTTTAATTGCAATAAGGTTTGACTTGCAAGATATCAGCCAAAGCACAAAAGATTAAGCAAAGAGTTTTATATTAGCCATAGCAACAGTTCCATATAGAAAGTAAGGGCAGATTTTTACTCCCACAAGGAGGATTAAAGACCTTTCTCAGTTGGGGGAAGGAGGGAAGTTCAAATACAAGTGAGGAGTCTGCTCCTTTGTTCCCTCCCTTCACCCTGGATGAAATTTAGGCAGTCTCAGACTTTTCTGGTCATTCTTAGATAGTAAAAAGCCCAAATGGTTACATCAAGTTGCAAACAAAGTCTCCGTTCAGGAACTAAAAGTGTGCGACCTCAAGTAATTACCAATTTCATTTGATTTAACAGTTCAACTTCTCCCCTCTTTCAACTGGGGTCTTTGTAGGTAGACCCAAAGAATGGAACATGATGCTATTTCCCCACCACAGGCTTCAACCCCTATCTTGCTATCTTGCTAGCTGTGTTTTCTGACTCCTCAAAGGTCAAAACAGGAGGAAGAGAAAAGGGAAAGGGGAGCAGGGAGGGGGAACAGGAAAGTTAGTACTTGATCAAGACTGTCAATGGTCCTTGCCCTCTGGTCTGACAGATGTCTAAAGCTGGCTCTTACAGGCCCTTTTATGAGCCCCTTCAGAAATCCTCACTGGGAATATTCAGTTTCATTTCTAGTCCTGGTGGATGCATTTTTCTCTGCCTAGCTGCTCCACCTCAGCATTCCACAACCCATTCTCTCCCTTGGGTTCCCATCACTTGGTCCAGGCTTAGACAAGATTTAAAAGAGCCCCAGGTCTGTTCTTTCTCCCAATGACCGTATCTGTTGGAGTAAACACACACACACATCCTTTGCTCCCACCTTGGAACAGCTGGATAGTCCACATTCCTGCCTTTTACATTTTTCAGTCAGAAGTCAAACACCAGTCCACACTGCCACCCTCCTGCCCGCAACGCATATCAAGGTTTCTAAGGAACTCTTCTCGCCAGGTTTGAGATGAGGGAAAACAAGGCAGGAAGAGCTTACAACAGAACTCTTTTCAAAGACATCCTCTATCCAATCCTCTCTTCCCATTTCCAAAGCTATCTTTTAGAACTTCAATACCAAAAAAGTTTAGAAACTTCCTTGGAAATTTTACAAATTCTACTCTGTGATCTCACAATCTACTCTGCCATCTGGCATTTGTCATTTTAGGATCCCAGCCTAAACTTCCATTTATGGATCCTATTACAAGTGATTTCTACTAGGGGCACCTGGGTGGCTCCGTCATTAAGCATCTGCCTTTGGCGCAGGTCATGATCCCAAGGTCCTGGGATCAAGCCCCACATCGGCCTCCCTGCTCAGTGGGAAGTCTGCTTCTCCTTCTCCCACACCCCCTGCTTGTGTTCCCTCTCGCTGTCTCTCTCTGTGAAATAAATAAATAAAATCTTTAAAAAAAAAAAACACAAGTGATTTCTACTACTAGAGGAAAAAACGACTCATGAGCAACATAGGTTCGAGTATGGGGGGGGAAGAAAGTTAAAATTTAACACATTTAAGTTATGACTAAATGTTATCCCACCTTGATTCTTACTTACCCTCAGTATAATACACGCATGTAATAAGAGAGGCTTGGAAAACAGGGGTCCACAAAAAAAACCCAATGGAAACAGAAAGCAACTCTCTGGAGAAAAAGCAATAGAATGAAGGGGTAAACAAGCTGGCAACCGTCTGCAAAAAGGTCAGGTGTCCTCTCCCCCATCAACATCAAAATAGTTTGTGTACCCATAGGTCTGTAACCCCAGAAAGATGTATGGAGAATAATTTAGTGAGTTGATGCCCCACTGCTCCCTCTGTATCTTCAATGAAAGCAAGAGGTAAAAATGTTCACAGCCAAAACAAAAAACAAAAAACCAAAGGCAGCCAAATCAAGAACAACAGTGAAGAGAAATGATGGTTCAAATGGAGTGAGCTTGGGGCACCTGGCTGGCTCAGTTGGAAGAGCACAGGACTCTTGATCTCGGGGTCGTGTGTTTGAGCCACACGTTACATGTAGATATTAAATAAATGAAAAAAAAACTTTTAAAAAATGGAGTGAACTTGAAAGAAAATATTCTGATTTACAAGATTTGTGGCTTGCTGAGCATCTCAGGAAACACTGGGTGACAGCAAAGACTGAGTGTGCCCATGAGCTTAAATACCCACCTATAAGAGAAGTTAAGTGGTATGATTTACAAATTAGATAAATGAGCTGTACAGCTTGGAGTCCCACAAAGTTTGTGTGAACTTAGACTCCTAATATTTGATATGGTTCCATTTATTGATCTTCTTAACATAACTTCATGTTAGTATTAAAAACACTGTTTCAGATGTCACCAAAGGCACTAGGAAAGGAGATCTATACCACCCAGCAATATTCTATGAAAGCTGGAGGAACTCATGAAAAACTGGATAGAATAAGAGAACATTAGCATCCTAATTCTTTTGCACTCTTGTGGTTGCTGTTAAATATACATGAAGGAGAGTTCCCCAGGGTTGTAGCAGAACAATTAAGGACTGCCACATGAAGCCTTGCTCATGGCTTATCCATGTGTTTAGAAATTTTGCTTCCACTCAGTAGTCATCTCTCAACCCAGCTTTCTTCCCCTGGAATCTAATGAATCTGTTCCCTTTGACCCTTTCTATTTTATTTACTATTGCCATGTAATAAATTACTCTAAAACTTAGCAACTTAAAACAACCATTTTATTATGCTCATGAGTTCTGTGGATCAGGAATTCCAACAGGGCACAGTGAATAAGACTTGCTTCCACCTCCATGATATTTGAGGTCTCAGATGGGAGGACTCAACAGCTAGGATTGACTCTAGGGTAGGGGAGGGAAAGAAGTGCTGGAATCACCTGGAGGTATATTCACTCAGATACCTGGCTGGTGGTGCAGCCTGTCAGACCTTAGCTGGTGCCGAGCACCTACACATCGCCTCCTGTGTGACCTGGATTTTCTCCCAGCATGGCAGCATGGGAACTACATGGTGGCTCAGGGTTCCAAAAGCTGAATCTACATCACCTTTCTGGCCTAGCTTCAGAAGTCACACAGCATCACTTCTGCTGCATCTATTGGTCAAATGAATCACAAGCCAGCTGAGATTCAAAGGGAAGGGAAATATACCCTCTTGAGAGGAGGGGTGGCAAAAAAAATTGCAGCCAATTTTTTAAAACCGCCATACCTTCCCTGACCAACACTTGAATACATGCATGATTATCCCAAGTGCATGTCTATTTTTATTTTTGTTATCATTTCCCCATTTTGTAAGGCTTCTCTGAGATAAAGCACTCTGCTTGCCTCTCCTTTTACCACCTCAACCTGGCCAAGTACACACACAAGCACATAAGCATACATACTCACTCACTGAGTACACACCATAGTTTTCAGGGAATTAATTAAGCAAATGAACTTTAAGATTCAGGAAAACTGTCAGAGTTGATTTTCCTTTTTTTTCCCCCCACTGCACAGGGAAGCAAATCTTGAACTGTTCACCATCAAAAAGATTAACCTTTCATTTTTTTCATCTTTCAGAAAATCTTAGTAAGCTTTCTATCAACTCCTTTACACCACTTGATTCAATTTTTTAAAACATCATTGATTTTCACACTAGCTATTGTTTCATGATATATAATTATATAAACAATGTTTCAAGGTAAATGTTCTTTCTAGTCCATAGAGAAGTATTTAATCTATTAGTACTGAAATCATTCTTATCTTCTCTAAAATATATATATTGTATACAATATATATATATTCTTGGGGTGCCTGGGTGGCTCAGTTGGTTAAGCATCTGCTTTCGGCTCAGGTCATGGTCCTGGGGTACTAGGACCAAGCCCCGTGTAGGGCTCCCTGATCAGTGGGGAGTTTGCTTCTCCCTCTGCCTTCTCCCTGCTGGTGCTTGCTCTCTCTCTCATGCTCACTCTCCCTCTCTCTCTCAAATAAATAAATAAAATCTTTAAAAAATAAAATAAAATAAAAAATATATATTAAATACACACACACACACACACACACACACATTCTTAATAACCAAGTAAACAATGACTACTGCTAAGGGAATTGAGAAAAATGTATTCACTTTGAAACACTTTTTCTGTAATCAAAACTGTTGCTAGCAAGTACTATATTGTTTAGAAGCTCTTCATCATCCTTCAGAGAAACACTTTTTCTGATCATATTTTCATTTTCAGTTGAGAGGCATGTATTATACACTACAATTTGATATAATGAATGCACACAAATCACTCCAGTTTTTAGCAAGCCCTCTTTTGTGGCTTCTTGGAGTATCATTTGCTGCTCCCTGATTATTGGCAAACCCAGTGACTCAAAGGATAAATATTCTGCCCAGAGATCAATGAAAATACAAAAAGAAAATACCTATAACTTTTACTTAGTAAATTTACCAAACTATTTTATGCTTTGTTTTACCAGATTATGCAAGGAAGGATAATCCAGGAATTTCAACCATGTTCCTGAATGGACAGTGATAAACTGCACTGACAGTGAAATGGAAGAAACACAAAATTCTCCGGGGCTATCCAGCCTCGGCTGAAGTCTTTATCCCAGGGGAATGAATCCATATCTCAGGAGAGTTTACATTTATAGGGCTAGTTTAGAGGAAACTGATGTAAAGCAGAATGTGAATGCTGTAGAAGAGATTCAGAGTGCTTTGGGGATTAGAAGGGTAAAAACACATAGGTTAGAGGAATCATGAAAAACCTCATAGAAGAAGTGGCCAACCAACTGCTTAAGGTTCCACCCTTAAATATAATGAACACCCAAGACTTATCAGATATTTCTGGACAACAACAACATGGAAGAGAAAGACCTAAACAAGCAAACAATATGAAAAGAAAGGGAGAAAGAAAACTTGAAAATTTTGAGGGGTGGGAGGGAAAAGGACACAATACAGAGAAGAGAGAAAAACTTACAAAGAATAGCCTCAGAGAAATAAGAGAAGGTGTATCCTGAAAAAAAGAATAGGTGCAAAGAAGACAGGTAATCAAAGAACAGGAAAGAGTTCTTGGAATTTAAAAATCTATACACTAAGAAAATTTTTAATTAAATAGGAGTGTTGGAAAATAAAGTCTTCCCAGAAAGTAGAGAAAAGGAAAGCAGGTTAATAGAAGAAAGACACAAAAGATAAAAGATAAAATTGGACAATCAGTCCTGGCCATGGAACATCTAATAGGTCTGGATACCAGGAAAAGAAAAAGACAAAATGAAAGAATGATAATCAAGAAGTAATTCAAGACAACTAGTGGTGCTGAGGACATAAGTCTGTAGCCTGAAAGGACTTGCCAAGTGACCAGCAGGATTAATTTCAAAAGTTCCATTCCAAGGACTGCATCACACAATTAGTGACTACTGGGGATAAACTGAAAATCCCTTAAGTCTTCAGAAGAGAGAATAAAAGAAATGAGAATGGCCTTGAACTTTTCAATAATGACCCTAAATGACAGAAGGCAAAAGATCAGAAGTTTTTTAAAATTTTGAAAGATAATGACTTTCAACGTAGAATTTCAACCTAGAATTTCTACGTGGTTAGGCTTTAGAGTGGACTAAAAAGCATTTGCCAACACACAAAGGCTAAATAAATTTACTTCCTGTCTCATAAAAATTACTATGTGTCCAGCAAAATAAGTAAATAAGTCAAGAAAAAGAGAAATCATGGATTCCAAAAACCAGGGTATCTAATTCAGGAATGAGTCAAAGAATAGTTGCAGGATAACAGCTGACCTAGAGAACAACCAGTCTGGAGGGCTCTGGGAGGAAAGTTCCTAGAAAAACAAGAAAGTTAATAAACTATCCTGACTTGCTTAGCATTGGGGAAATTATTGGGAGGGGTTAGACAAACCTCATGGAAAAATTAAAGATAAATACTGAAAGGTATGCAAGTAAAACAAATGTTACAATCATCAACTCCAGGAAAAACAAGCACAAGAACTGTAAAAGCAAGAAAATTAAATCATAATACATTATTTGTCATAGGAATAAATAATATTTATATAGTATAGTGTTATCCATGACTACCAATTGAACTAAAAATTATAATTCTATTATGATGGTGGAGTGTTGCTATCTAGCCAGTATTCCTTCCCTCCCTGTCCCACCTTTTTCCACCTAGGTTTTGTTCAGGTATCTACCATTTTCTGTCTGGCAATGTCCTTTGGAGGAGGCTGATCCCAATACCAGCCCCAGAAGATAAATATAATTAGTCCCAATCAGGATAATCCCATCCATCCCTTCAGTTATGAAAGTTTTAGGAAGACGCATATGTCCAATTCTGTTGAGGGGCTTCTTAAACAGAAATGCAAGGAAGAGTCAGTCTCCTCTTCTTTCTGTGGATATACGTTAAAGACAACTAAATTTGCTGCCCCCATCCAGCAATCATGAGGGCAATCTAAAGACAAAGTCAACACCCCAAGGATAGTAAAGCAAAGATCAGAAGTACTCAGGTTTTGATGATGCCACTGAGTTATGCAACCCTGAGAGATACTATCTTTAGATTTCTGTTAAATGGAAATAATAAATGTCCTTATTAAGCCAGTAAAGTCAGGGTCTTCTGTAATCCTCACTTGAAAGCATTCTAATTGTTTTGGGTTTTTTATGGGGTGGGAAGCAGAGGGAGGAGTGTACAGCCTGATACTCAGAGTACTAAATTGCTAAATCCACGTCTACCATTAACAGGACATATATAATATACTATCTAAAATTATTAAATCAAGATAGAGTAGAGCAGTATAAATTCCACATTTAGAAACACAGAGGCAAATACTTCGGAAAACAGTTAAAATAGTAGATAGTTGGGGTGCTTCGGTGGCTCATTTGGTTAAGTGTCTCACTCTTGATTTCAGCTCAGGTCATGATCTCAGGGTCGTGAGATTGAGCCCCACATCAGGCTCCACACACAGCGGGAAGTCTGCTTGAGATTCTCCCTCTCCCTTTGCCCCTCCCCACCCCGCACTCATGCACCCTCTCTCTCAAAATAAAGAAATAAATCTTTTTTTAAAAAATGAAAAATAAAATAGTAGATAGTGGGTAGTTTTCAGGAATAGGAATAAGAGTTTCAGAGAAGCGAGGTAATATCATTTAATTATGTGGATGATTAGTTTGATAAAAATAAAAAGTAATCACAATAAATAAATATGCAAAACAAAAACAAAGAATGTGATTTTCCAAGGTAACTGTACAGAAAGGTTGAGCACTTCATGTAGCTATCAAAGTAGCTATTGACATCCCCCAAAAGCCAAACCAGCTGGTCTTCAAGAAGCTAATATAATAATCATAACCACATGGATCTTACAGTGCTAGGTACCAATGGCTCATAGTGGGGAGCAACCTGAATCTTTTTAATTACATAATGCAATCCTCAGATAGGTTCAGACAGGATTAGAACAAGAGGATATGATTACAAGGTAAGATGATGAGGGCTAGGTTGAGGTCACATGACTTCCCAGTATTCTTTCCCCAAGTTATTTGCTGGCAGCTAATTTCATCTCTTTTTTTAATTATTATTAAAAAAAGGTCTTCCAGCTCTCATTTCTCTATAATTCAAATATGAAATTTTACTCTCAAGGTCTCAATATAAAGGGCTATAACTGAAAAAAAGATCTTTTCAGCAAACTTCCAAGATTTTACAACTGTTAGACAACATTAAGTTCAGGTGATGGAATCTGATTTTTTTTTTAATTTAAATTCAGTTAGCCAACATATAGTACATGAATCTGATTTTTGATAATCAAAGAAAACAGAAATGTAAGATTGTGGAGTGAGGAAAAATTTGTCATTCTATTAAATAGAACTCAATTTATTTATCTCTTGATCTTTGACAAATTAACAAATAGGATATTAAAATCTACATTTTAAAACAAAATCTTGTCACTGATTTCAGCCACTTGGCCACCAAACTTTTCACCAGATCAAATAATGAAAATGAGTCAGATTTGCTTTCCCATCTTGTTCTCTGGTCACCTCTTGGTGAGGTGGGCCTGAGTCTGCTCTAAGAAGGAAGTGCAGTCATTCTCTAGGATCTGGAAGAGTTAGGGAGGAGGGACCAAGACATTGAGATGTTGCTGTTAGCATTCTGTTAATACAGCCTGCCTTCAGGTCTCAGTTTCCTTCTCCAGGAATCCTCTTTATCCTCCTAGACTAGGATAGGCCCCCTGTTACATCCTCTTATTGTAACATCCTACCCTTATCACAACAGTAATCAAATAATTGTTTCTGTAATGAACTGTTTCATGTCTGCCTCCCCTACTAGACAGTAAGTTCCATGAATCACAGGTTGTGTGTATTTGGTTCAGTTTTATATTACCTAGCACAATGCATGGCATATTATACATGGTCAGTAAATATTTGATGAATAATTGAAAAGGGGAAACAAATGGTTTTTATGCATATTAAAATATGTTCAGCCTTACTCATTAAGAAATAAAAATGAAAACATCAATAAAATGCTATTTTCTACTTATCAAACTGAAAAGTTAAAAAAGTTTGATAATACACTGTGTTGTTGGTAAGAGTGAAGTGTGCCAGGTGGCCCCTGTTGGGGGTGCTATAGGTTGGCAGTCTTTTTGGAAGAAACTTAGCAAAATATTTCAAAACTTAAATACATATACTCTTTCACTCGACAATTTCACATCTAAAATTTTATTCTACCATTATGCTTTCATTTCTAATCAAAGATACCTCTACAAGGATGTTCATGATGATTTTGCTTGAATAGGAAAAGAATCCTAAACTCATACAATAAAGAGAGTTAAATACCCCACATCTCTAAGGTAGAGCCAGGCTCCTCGGAGACAGCAGTCATGAGGGAAAGTGAGGGTTTCAACTTTGCCACTGGCCTAAGAGGTTTTTGGCATGGAGGGTTGCAATGTCAGAGAAAAGGCAGCTGGTGGCCTTGGGTCTCCGGGAGGATGACAAGTTCAAGGAGTTCCCTGAGGAAGATTGGTCTGGTTTAGATGAAGATGAAGAAGCAAACCTGTGGGAGGATAACCTGGATGATGACAATGCAGAAGGTAATTTCTCCAGTCAGTTCTAAGGTGAACCAGAGAAACATGGTTATAAGATGGAGACCTCATAGCATCCAGAATTGTTGAAGCAACCTAAGCTTGAACTGGTTACCAAATTCTAGGACAGAGAACCCAGGATGGGACACCTTAAAAAATATGTTTATATATTCTTTTTTTTAACATTTTATTTATTTATTTGACAGAGAGAGACACAGCAAGAGAGGAGACACAAGCAGGGGGAGTGGGAGAGGGAGAAGCACGCTTCCCGCAGAGCAGGGAGCCCGATGTGGGGCTGGATCCCAGGACCCTGGGATCATGACCTGAGCCGAAGGCAGACACATAACGACTGAGCCACCCAGGTGCCCCTATTTATTCTTTTATTTTTGTTTTTGTAACACAAAGTAAATGTTTTGACCTAAAAAAAAAAAAGTTAAATAAATTATGGTACAGCCATGTAATAAAATACTACACAGCAGTAAAAGAATGAATTATATATGTATATACTGATTAAAAATAATAACTAAGACACATAAGTGAGAAAATAAAATGCAAAACAATATTCATTTTTTTAAGATTTTATTTATTTATTTGACACACAGAGACAGAGAGCACAAGCAGGGGGAGTGGGAGGTGGGGAAGCAAGCTCCTCACTGAGCAGGGAGCCCGATGCAGGACTCGATCCCAGGGCGCTGGGATCATGACCTGAGCTGAAGGCAGACGCTTAACCAACTGAGCCACCCAGGCGCCCAACAATATTCATATTGTATTCCCCTTTATTGTTGTGGTTTTTAAAGGAGATATACATGCATATAGGATATATCTGGGAACCTACGTGAGAAACTAGCAACAGAAGTTGCTTCTGGTGTAGGAAGACTGGGAAATTAGAATCTGGGACAGAAGAAAGATTTTCTTTTCATTCTATGCCTTTTGAACTGTTCAAATTTTTAGCATGTACCTTAATACATTTTTAAATATAACTACTCGTTTAAAAATCTAATTTTTTTATGTTTTATTTATTTATTTGACAGAGAGAGACACAGCGAGAGAGGGAACACAAGCAGGGGAAGTGTGAGAGGGAGAAGCAGGCTTCCCGCAGAGCAGGGAGCCCAATGTGGGGCTAGATGCCAGGACCCTGGGATCATGACCTGAGCCAAAGGCAGACACACTTAACGACTGAGCCACCCAGGTCCCCCAAAAATCTAATTCTTGAAGGAATATTTTTCTAGACCAGATAAATAGTCTTTCCACTTAGATCTTTTTTTTTTTTAAGATTTTATCTATTTATTTGACAGAGACAGTGAGAGAGGAAACACAAGCAGGGGGAGCAGGAGAAGGAGAAGCAGGCTCCCCACCGAGCACGGAGCCCAATGCGGGGCTCCATCCCAGGACGCTGGGATCATGACCTGAGCCGAAGGCAGACACTTAACGACTGCGCCACCCAGGTGCCCCTTCACTTAGTTCTTTTAATCAGTTTGTAATTATAAATATGTAAGATGACTGAATTTTTATTTAGATTATTTTGAAGATGCTCTCCTGGGGACGCCTGGGTGGCTCAGTCAGTTGAGCATCTGACTCTTGGTTTTGGCTCAGGTCATGATCTTGGGGTCCTGGGATCGAGCCCTGCATCAGGCTCTGCACTCAGTGCAGAGTTTGCTTGTCCCTCTCCCTCTGCTCCTCCTCTCCCTGTCTCTCTCTCTCTCTCTCTCTCTGGAATAAATAAATAAAATCAATCTTAAAAAAAAAAAGATGCTCTCCTTAATGTACGTTTATTATATACCTCTGTTTAAAATAAAAGTCTCTTTTTATATCACTAATAATTTTTCTAAACAGAGACAGGTAATAAATGTCTGCTGCGGCGCATGGGTGGCTCAGTCGGTTAAGCGTCTGCCTTCGGCTCAGGTCATGATCTCAGGCTTCTGGGATCGAGCCCCGCATCGGGCTCCCTGCTTAGCGGGGAGTCTGCTTCTCCCTCTCCCCCTGCTTGTGCTCTCTATCAAATAAATAAATTAAATATTTTTTTAAAATGTCTGCTAAGGAGAGTCTCTAAAGTGGCTATAGGGGGCACCTGGGTGGCTCAGTTGGTTAAGCGACTGCCCTCGGCTCAGGTCATGATCCTGGAGTCCCGAGATCGAGTCCCGCATCGGGCTCCCTGCTCAGCAGTGAGTCAGCTTCTCCCTCAGACTCTCCCCCGTCTCATGCTCTCTCTCTCCATCTCATTCTCTCTCTCAAATAAATAAATAAAATCTTTAAAAAAAATAAGATAAAATAAAGTGGCTATAGGCTAATCACCTTCATTTAATATAGAAGGTACATTTCTCTTTTGAAGTGGGAGCCATATTCATTCATTCATTCATAACAATAAATCTAATTTAATTTCTATGACCATGCATTTTATAAGAATTATACAATTCTTATTTATTTTATGAAATAAATTCCAATTAAGTTTTAAATGTTATTTTTAAAAATGTTAAGAAAGTAAATTAAATGCTATTAAGAAATCTTAACATTAAATGTTATTAAGAAAAATAAGACTTATGTGAGACAGTTACAACTGTTGGCTAGTTGATGCACTATCATAGCTGATGATCTAATTTTATCAGACTACAAGTCAAAAAGTGCATAGCATGGGAGAGAATATCTCATATGCCTGGAATCCAAGTAAGAGAACTGCCAAGCACCATATGCATTCGGCTAAACTCTGCCAAATTGAATGAGGCTTTCAGAGTGTAAGTACACCTGAGCCACAGAACTGTCATAAGAATATGGAAAATTGTTACCAAAATAACATAACCTGGCATCAAAAATTTGCTGTTGAATAAGAAAATGTCAACTCATTAAAACATTTCTAGCTACCTCCACCTAAAGCCATTAATTTTCTAATGAAAGTTAAAAGGTGAGCAGTATCTTATTAAGATCACTAATTTTGCTGGAAGAATGCTTCTACCTAGTTTGATTAATGTATAAGGTACTGTAGCACTTTATTTTTAGGTTGTAATATATCACTTAAATAATATTAACATTATAATTTCTTTTTTTAGCTTTTTAAAATTTTTTTATTGTTATGTTAATCACCATACATTACATCATTAGTTTTTGATGTAGTGTTCCATGATTCATTGTTAACATTATAATTTCTACATAGGGAAACCTGGGTGGCTCAGTTGTTAAGCGTCTGCCTTCAGGTCCTGGGATCGAGCCCCACATCAGGCTCCCTGCTCAGTGGGAAGCCTGTTTCTCCCTCTCCCACTCCCCCTGCTTGTGTTCCCTCTCTCACTGTGTCTCTCTCTGTCAAATAAATAAATAAAATCTTTAAAATATATATATAATTTCTATATAAATGGACCTATTGACCTATGGAAACTTTATTTTTTAAAGATGTATTTATTTATTTATTTGAGAGAGAGAGAGAGAACATATGCACAAGTGAGTGGACTGAGGAGCAGAGGGAGAGAATCTTCAAGCAGACTCCCCACTGAGTGTAGAGGCTCGATCTCACAACCCATGAGATTGCAACCTGAGCCAAAACCATGAGTCAGAGGCCCAGCCAACTAAGCCACCCAGGCTCCCATTATTGAAAACTTTATTTTTATTTTTTTTTAAGATTTTCTTTCTTTCTTTCTTTTAAAGATTTTATTTATTTATTTGACAGAGAGATAGCAAGAGCAGGAACACAAGCGGGGGAGTGGGAGAGGGAGAAGCAGGCTTCCTGCCAAGCAGGGAGCCAGATGTGGGACTCGATCCCAGGACCCTGGGACCATGACCTGAGCCGAAGGCAGACGCTTAATGACTGAGCCACCTAGGCGCCCTGAAAACTTTATATTGACATTAGTTGTAAATATATATATTGGGGGGGCAGCAAAGCAAAGTTTATTGAGTGATAGTAAAGTGAGAGTACAAAGCTCCCGAAGAGAGAGGGGACCCAAGAGGGTTGCCCATAAAAAATATTTTTTAACTTTTTTTAAATATTAAGAAATTTAGAAAGTTTTTGACCAGGCTGAAAAGGTACAGAGCAAAGGTTGATTCTGCCACATCAGTCTTCTCAAAGTTAAGGCAGTAAGGGGTGCCTGGGTGGCTCAGATGGTTAAGCGTCTGCCTTCGGCTCAGGTCATGATCCCAGGGTCCTGGGATTGAGTCCCGCATCAGGCTCCCTGCTCCTTGGGAGCCTGCTTCTCCCTCTGCCTCTCTCTCTCTCTCTCTCTCTGTCTCTCTGTCTCTCATGAATAAATAAATAAATCTTTAAAAAAAAAAAGTTAAGGCAGTAAGATCAATATTTAAGGGTACGAACTTGCAGTGAGTAGCAAATAAGACATAAAAATCTAATGCACAGTATAATGAATACAGACAACAATACTGTACTACAATCATCAAACTTGCTAAGAAACTAAACGTCATTTCCCATCCACTAAAAAGAAAGGATAATTATGCAATGTGACAAAGGTGCTAAATATCACTGCAACAGCAATCACATTATAGCATATAAATGCATCAAATTAACACATTGTATGCCTTAAATTACATATAAGTCAAATATACTCAATCAAAATTTTTTTAATGATTCAGAACTTAAAAAAGTACAATGTTAGATCATTTTGCAACATATACAGATACATTTTTTAAAGTCTTACTATGTCTAAAGTTAACCCATTTTAGACAGACAACAGATTTTCTTAAACGGAACTGAAACAATGATATCCTAGTAAATAAAATGGATAAATATTAAAGTTCTAAGAAATTCAATTATCATTTTAAGCAATTAAGCTTAAAAAATATCTACTTCCTTAAAAAACACCACATTCTTTCTGAAAATCCTTAAGGCATGAATAGTCTCACAATTTCTTAAACTCAAATGAAATACTTTTAAAAACAAATCTTTGATCAGATGAGATAAATTAAGAGTCCACAGCATGTATTCTGTCCCACCAGACACTTCTCAGTTGTGCAACCAAGAACCTAGGACTGGAACAAGCAGGAAGTGGGGCAGAGGCTGTTAAAAGCCATCTCACAATCACATGACATCATATTTTAGAGATTTTCAGATAGATTGCAAAGGTAGCCACCCATATAAGTCCAGTGAAAACTGATCGTCTGTTAAGTTGTCATGTGAAGCTGTAGGACCTGTGCGCACGAAGTGAACCGCAGAGGTAGGCTTGTCAGTGAGTTGGTGAATTGGTGGAATGGCACAGGGCTAGGCAGGAGCATGAATATTCTGCCTTTAAAACACTCAGAGCGGGGCGCCTGGGTGGCTCAGTTGGTTGGGCGACTGCCTTCGGCTCAGGTCATGATCCTGGAGTCCCGGGATCGAGTCCCTCATCAGGCTCCCTGCTCAGTGGGGAGTCTGCCTCTCCCTCTGACCCTCCCCCCTCTCATGCTCTCTCTCTCTCTCTCTCTCATTCTCTCTCTCAAATAAATAAATAAATAAAATCTTTAAAAAATAAAAAAATAAAATGCTCAGAGCAAGGGGCACATGCACCCTGATGTTTATAGCAGGATTATCAACAATAACCAAATTATGGAAAGAGCCCAAATGTCCATTGACTGATGAATGGATAAAGAAAATGCAGGGTGTGTGAGTGTATACCATGTAATATTACTCAGCCAGGTGGCTCAGTCGTTAAGCGTCTGCCTTCGGCTCAGGTCATGATCCCAGGGTCCTAGGATCGAGTCCCACATCAGGCTCCCTGCTCGGCGGGGAGCCTGCTTCTCCCTCTGTCTGCCACTCCCCCTGCTTGTGTTCCCTCTCTCACTGTGTCTCTCTCTGTCAAATAAATAAAAATCTTTAAAAAAAAAAAAAAAAAAGAATGAAATCTTGCCATTTGCAACGACGTGGATAGAGCTAGAGGGTATTGTGCTGAGCGAAGTAAGTTGGTCAGACAAAGACAAATATCATATGATCTCACTCATATGTGGAATTTAAGAAAGAAAACAGATGATCATAGGGGAAGGGGAAAAAAAGAGAGGGAAGCAAACCATAAGAGACTCTTAACTATAGAGAAGAAACTGAAGGTTGATTAAAAGGAGGTGGGCAGGGTTTGGGCTAGATGGGTGACGGGGATTAAGAAGGGCACTTGCTGTGATGAGCACTGGGTGTTGTATGTAAGTGATGAATCACCAAATTCTACTCCTGAAACCAATATTACACTATATGTTAACTGGCTAGAATTTAATAAAAATTTGGAAAAAAAATATTCAGAGCAAAGGCTGTTCTTGACCATGAAATCCCACCCCATCCCCACCTCTGGCCAGTCCTTTCTCAGTCTGCCACCTGCCCACCGCAGAGGCCCTGTGTGTCTCCCCAAACCTGCCCTGCCACCTCCCAGGTTCCTCCCTCCAGAAGGGCAGGGTTTGCTGAAAGGCTTAGCAGTAACTCCAGGTCTGCGGGCTGGCCCTGGACACTACCCCCCACTCTCAGGCTAGAGAGAGGGCTTCTGAGGGAAACTATGGAAACCAGGGAAAGCTGGGGGAGATCTTCCAGGCCACCATGGCATAGTGAAGCATGGGAGTACATGGGAGGGCTGGAGGAGAAACCTGGAGGAAACCCAGAGGCCAAAGAAAGGGAGGGCCAGGAGAATTCCTCCTGTACCTGAAAGGAGTCGGGGTGCCAGAGGATAGTACTGGAGCTAGAAGTGGAGATTCTAGGAGACCCCAGCCAAGGTTGCTCAGGTTCCTGGAGCCTCATCCCTAGACATATTTCTAGACCAGCTGGGTCAGTGCTAGGGGTTCTAGGCTGTGCATGTGGGGCTGGTCTCTCCCAGGAGAAAGTGCTAGGTTCTATCCTTTCCTAATACACAGAGGAATCCCTCCCTGTTCGCTTTATGTGTGAGATACAGAATAAATTTGGTTATCAGGTATGTCTGAAATAGCATTCTCCTTCTCTAGAAAAGCTGCTTATCCTGTCATATATACTGCAGTGAGATTTTGGCTCTGGAAAAACTAGGCCACCCTTCTCTATTTAACAATGAGTATATAACCTAAACCCTTTTTAACACTACAAGCCAGTGAGTTGGAATAGCTGCTGGGGACTGTTTAGAGAGGGCTGTGGCTGCAGGATGGGAGGGAGAGGATCTTTGCAGAGACAGTGTTATTATACATGAACAGAAACATCAGGGTGCAGCTAATGAGAATCCTCATCAGGGCCAAGGAAATGTGTTTATCACAACTTAATGTTCTTCCTAGGGTCCAGGAGAACGTTCTGCATACTGAGAATCTTACTGGATCCTCAAGGATACAACCATATGAAAGACACTTACAAACACTAGATCTAATGGAATTAGTCAACAAAGGCTGATGCCAGCAAGTGACCAGTGTCCAAAATCTCCTTTGTCAGGTCTTAGGCTCATAGTTGCAAAACTGGGACAGCCCAAGGCTAGAATTTTTCTTGGTCAGGGGAACTATCAGGTGCTTTGAGAAATGTCTTCTTCACAACTGCACTGGAATAAACCCATGCTGAAAGTGGGATTCTAGCCTTTTTGTGTTTATTTCATTCCAAGCAAAGCCATTTCTGGTCACTAATAAGAATTTAACACTAATTAACATGTTAGACATGGACATTCTTTATTTTAAGGTGCATTCTTGTCCAAAATAAATTTAAAGAGAGGTGTTTTATTTTGGGAAGGAAGACGGGCATAGCTATCAACTGACTTTCTTTGTGAAAAAATAACCATTGATACAAAGCTAGAGGCTTAGCCCAGCAGAAGCTAAATTAGAATCTTGAACTAGAATTTGAGAGTAACTTAACAAATTTAAACAATTATATCAGTCAGGAAACCAGAAACCACACCACTTGTTTCCACAGAGAGAATCTACTACGTGGAATTAGTTAAACAGATTTTGGAAAACTGAAAAAGCAAACAGAGAAGTCTGAAGTAATATAGACTGTAACAGTGTCAGGAAGCAGCTATCACCCTGAAAGCGAGGGGGCACAAAAGGAAGAGGGTGGAGCCATTAAAACTCAAAAACTCAGAGGAGGGGGGCACCTGGATGGCTCAGTCGGTTAAGCGTCTGCCTTCGGCTCAGGTCATGATCCTGAAGTCCTGGGATGGAGCCCCATGTAGGGTTCTCTGCTTGGCGGGGAGTCCGCTTCTCCCTCTGCCCCTCACCCCACTCATGCTCTCTCTCTCTCTCTCTCTCTCTCTCTCTCTCTCTCTCTCCCTGAAATAAATAAATTGAAAAAAAAACCTCAGAGGAGGAACCCCAAAATCTAGGATTCTCTGAAGAAGAGAGACTGCCTAGCTGGTGCAGGTTATCTCTGAGGATGGAACCAACTGCTCTTCTTGGTGTAAAGACCCCAAATAATACACCAATTATAGTCTGGTCAATTCACCATAAGAAAGGATTTAGAGGCATTATATGCAAGAGGACCACCCTTTTTTCCCACAAAAGTAAAGCCTGCAAAAATGGCAGAAGACTTAAAACTCAAGAATACAGAGACAAATAACCCAACAACAAAAAAAAATAACCTAAGTATTTAAATAGATATTCTTTGAAAAAAGATATACAAATAACCAATAAGCACATGAAAAAAATGCTCAGTATCACTGCCATCAAGGAAATACAAATCAAAACCACAATGACATACTACCATACCCACCAGAATGGCTATAACAATTTTCTTAAGAGCGAGAAAGAACAGTAACAAGCATTGGCAAAGATGTGGAGCATTAAAACCTTCATACGTTGCCAGTGGAAGTATAAAACAGTGCAGCTACTGTGAAAAACAGTCAGGCAGTTCCTCAACAAGTCAGACACAGAGCTATCTTATGACCCAGCCACTGGCATTCAGACAATGTTCTGGAATTAGTATGATGATTGCACAACTCTGTGAATATACTAAAAGTCACTAAATTGTATACTTTAAGAGGGTGAATTCTATGACATATTGTAAATTATATACTGTGAATGATAATGTGAATTATATCTCAATTTTATTTTAAATAACAGGAGAGAGAAGACAAAAAAAATAGGGACAGTGTTTTGAACAAGATAATATTAGACCAAGCATATAAATTTGTCTCCTTTTTCTAGAACATCCTATTCAATACCTTCCCACATCAAAGTGCATTTTGACTTTGTTCTCTGACATTCAAAATCTGACTGACTAATCAAGCCCTCAAAACACTAAAAAAAAGTACATAGAGTGCTTTCATGATTAACCTGTGGCTCATCCAACCAAGAATGCAAGGACAGAAGCCTATAAAGCATTGTGTCCCAGCATTATCTACCCTGCAACCCTGGCTTCTGTGATCGGTGGCCCCTGCTGGTTAGGAAAGGGCACCCACCTTTCCATCAGACTCCTGACCCCTACTTGGCACTTTGTACCAATCCTGGACTCCTACAAGACTCCCACCAGCCCCAGGACAGGCATCAGTAGCAGATGAATTAGTAAGATTATGGACCAGGAAGCCATCTACTTATCTACCTTACAAGATGTCCCCATTCTCCTACTATCACTCCATAGAACTCTCATCACACATCCTCCCTTGGCTAGAAGAAGTCCAGAAATCCAGTGGAAGTAGGAACATCCCAGGTATAGACTTGGCATATTTTAAACACCAATTAGTCTTGTTCACACTTTCTTCTCAGGATTTTCCTCCATCCACCTCTTCTTTTCTTTTACCACTGCTTCTTCCTAGTTTATGCCGGCTTTGTTATAATTGTCTCTAGTTTTCTGCTTAGTCTCTCCCATTTCTCATTATCCTACACACAGATATCAAATAACTTTCCTAAAACATTTTCTCTTTTTCACTTCTCTGAAATCCTTCAATGCCTCTTCAGTGCCAGTTGAATGTTAATAAAATTTAATTTCTGAATCTGGTTTCAGAGCCCTCTATAATCTAGTTTCAACCTCTCTCTCCAGATTTACACCAACTCCCTATTTGATGACATACAATACTCTACCCTCACTCTAAGATTGCCTATGCCTGTGCTTTTATATGTGCCTTCTCCCCCAGTTCCTAATCCTCTCTCATCACAGCCTATCAAAACTCTTCCAGGTCTTCAAGACCTATTCTTTAAGGCCTAGATCAAGTCTTAGCTTTTCCCAGAAGCCTTGATTGTCCCAGCTGAGTTTAATCTCTCTCCTTGAAACCATCACTATTTTCTCTCCCATTTGGCCCCCACCATCCACTACTTTGTAGAGTAATCACTTCTGGCCTCCCCATCTCCCCTCTAAACTTCAGGGAGACAGTGGAGCTTTGGACATCCTGAAGTTCTAGTCAAATTTAGACTGCAGATCCATTCTGCACTGTGACTTTAGAACTTTCAAAGAGTTGTTGTCAACATTTAAAAGTTGGGCAATTTCTCATAAAAAGCTGGGTTTCCTGCTTCTCTTGATAATTTTGATCACTCTGGGCTGAATTCAATTCACACTGGACCTGTACTCCTGTTTAAAAGATGCTAGGGCTGAGTAGTGGCCACCTTTTTAAGATGGGGCCTGTGTCCTCCAGTTCACCCAAATTCCCATCTTGCACAGTCTTTAAACCTCATTCATGCCCCAAAGGGGTCTCTGCTTCTAACATCTCTACAGTGTAAGGGATGGATGGGTGGATGGATGGATGGATGGATGGATGGATGATGGATGGATGGGAAAAAGGGATAAATGAACAAACTAACGTAGCATGTGGCAAAACTCACATCCTCCACATGTGTCCTGCTGTCCAGGAAGCTTGACAGCTGAATTCTCTTAGCCGCCCCATCCTCCTACTCTGTTCTTTACTTGTCCTGGGTCATGTTCAGAAAAATTCTGGTCTAAGCCTGAGTGGAGAAAAGACATATTTCTTTTTAATCAGCACTTCCCACTTTCCCTCTCAGAACTCATAATGAGTGTGAAATGACAGTCAAGGTTTTTAAAAAACCATTTCTGTGCCTCTGTGTCTGAAACTGGGAAAGTAAAAACTCAAAAGGGATCCATGAAAGTCACAGCCTTTGCTTTGATGTGCCCCTTGGTGACCCACACTGAGGCAACACATGGCTGTGGGCTCCCATTGTTAGAGTAAATGTGACCTTTCTTACACAAGGGGATTGTGGTTTTGATCGATTGAAAGGACCCCGTGGGCAGCCAGGGATCAGCATAAAGGGTGAAAAGGTGAACAATAAATATGCCAGTGCATTAACACAATTAGGTTTATAAAAAAGGCACTGAAGCAAAATGGAACATCGAGAGTTTACAAAAGCAGCTGACGTGTTGTGTTTTAGAGATGGATTTATGGCTAATTAACTGTCCAGAACCATTCTAACTCCTGTACATAGGAAAACATGAGCTGAGACAAAGAGTGATTGATTTTAGTGGGAAAGTCCTGTATTGTGAAATGAGAGAGAAAGGGAGGACAGTATAAGGCAATTATTTGGAAGTACTGAGTTTGTACAGCATAGATGTGGAATCAGAGCTTTGCTAAAGATTGTTTTGTTGCTGCACTATTGTTCTTATTACTGTTGTTTGTGTTGTTTTAAAGTGTCCTATAGTAAGGCAATAGTTATATCTGTCATGGAAAGGTAGCTGGATCACAATATTTACCAGAGCCTTTGAAGTCACTACACTGGAATCCAACATTAGGTATTAATCAATTCTCATTGTACAGAGATTATCATGCTATCATTACAAGAGAGGAAAGAGAAGATTTTGGCCTTAATAGTAATGACTTCTTTCATATTTAGAGTTTTACCTGGATTTCAGGGGCATCAAGAAAGTGCCCATAACAGGAACAGGCACTACCATATCTAGAAAATATAAATATTTTCTATTTAACTCATTCTGTTCTGGAGTAAACCCTTTCTGCCAACAATTCCATATGCAATCACTCTCCTAGCCTTGAAACACAGTCAAACCAAGAGAGTATATACCACTAATGAATACTGGTCGAATACCAAACATCTATATTCAAAGTAAGACCTAAGTACAGATAATAGCAATGGGATTCATCATCTCTGTGGTTCTCTTTCCTGCACTTTTTCTAAAGATCAATTGCTCTGACTGTGGTTATCCACTTCCTCCCTCTAGAGAAGCTCCCAAGAGAGGTAAGTGGGAATATAATCAGAGAAAAAGAAGGCAAAGTCTAATAACAGAGCAAACATGGACAATAGAAGATACAGGAAGGTCTACCAAGAGGGAAAATGGGTTGGATACAGTCCAAGCTGGCAGAGTAGTTAAGGTTAAAGATAAACAAAAAACTTGCTTTTTGAAAGGGGAAAACTGGATTCTAGATTCTGCAGATTTGCTGATATCAGGCTCTAGAAAATATAAAGTGGCTTAAACATAGAGTTGGTTAGCACTTAGAAAGGAACTAGAGATAACTCAGAGCAATTAACCTCTTTTTCTTTTCTAATAGGATGTCTGCATTGGTAGAGCAGGGATAGATCACTGATACGACTTAGGGATTTCAGAAAGTCATGTGACAAAGTCTTTCATAATGGCCTGGTAAGCAAAATGGAGAAACCAAGACAAGATGATAGTACAGATAAGACTGACAACTTTATGATGACAGGGACTGTCATTAACTTGTTCACTGCTGTGTATTCTCTATGCATCACAGATCCTGACCCAGGCTCAAAATATCTGTGTTGATTTAGTAAAGTTAGGTGCATTCTGATGACTGAAAAGCAATACCCAAAGCACATTGTTTTCTGGATCTCTGTCAACAGATTTTATTTTATTTACCTTCATATCTCCAGGGGATTAGAAAATACCTGGCATACAGTAGACACTTAATAAGATGTGATGAATGAACAAATAAACCTATAGGTCTTTTATAACATTCTTACAAGGTTTTTTCCTTAGTCTTAACCTAGTCAATGTTTTAATCAATGACTTGGTTGAAGATATATTAAAAAAAGGGATTATCAGTTACTGCAATTATACACATTGAAACAATGACTAGATGAAATACAATGGATGAAAAGGACATAGATCAATATTAACATGACAAAATTTAGTATCACTAAATCTATATTCAAAAAATGCATGAGACAAAAAAATAATAAGCACAAGGCATATGATCTAGCAATTCTACTGGGCACAGGCATACCTCAGAGATATTGTGGGTTAGATTCCAAAACCACTGCAATAAAGCAAATATCACAATAAAGCAAGTCAAATGAATTTTTTTGTTTCCTGGTGCATATGAGTTATTTACACTATGCTGTAGTCTATTAAGTATGCAATAGCATTATGTCTAAAAAATTAATTTTAAAATATTTTATTGTGGCATGCCTGGGTGATGCAGTCGTTTGGTGACCAATTCTTGGTTTCGGCTCAGGTCATGATCTCAGGGTCATGAGATGGAGCCCTTCATGGGGCTCCACACTCAGTGGGGAGTCTGCTTGAGATTTCTCTCCCTATCCCTCTCCCTCTACACCCCCAACCCTGTGCACACGTGCTCGATCTCTCTAAAATAAATAAATAAATCTTTTTTAAAAAAGAAGAGAGAGGGGCGCCTGGGTGGCTCAGTCATTAAGCATCTGCCTTCAGCTCAGGTCATGATCCCAGGGTCCTGGGGTCAAGCCCCACATCAGGGTCCCTGCTCAGTGGGAAGCCTGCTTCTCCCTGTCCTGCTCCCCTTGCTTGTGTTCTCTCTCTCGCTGTGTCTCTTTCTGTCAAATGGATGGGTAAAATCTTTAAAAAGAAAAAAAAAGAAGAGAGAACTGGCTCATAAAATAAACCCTACCAAATGTAAAAGAATTGAACTCGTATAAAGTTTTCTGACCACAAAGGAATTAAACTAAAGTCAATAACAGCAAGAAAAATGTTTCAAACATATGGAAATTTAAAAACACACTTTTAAATAATCCATAAATCAGACAGGAAGTCTCAAAGGAAGTCAGAAAATATTTTAAACTGAATGAAAATAAAAATACAACATACAAAAATGTGATGTGCAGCTAAAGCAGTGTTTATAGAGGAACCGTGTCATTACATACTTATATTAGGAAAAAGGACAGTCTTAGATCCATAAGCTAAGTTTCCATCCTAAAAAAAAAAGAAAAACTGAAAATGAAAAGTAAAATAAACAAAAATATCACAAAAGGAAATAATTAGTAAAGATAAAAGCAGAAATCGATGAGATCAAAACTAACCAAATCAAAAAAGGAGGGGAGGTACACTAGAGAAAACAAAACCAAAAGCTAGTTATTTGAAAAGATCATTAAAATTGAAAGCCCTCTAGCAAGACCAACAAGAAAATAGGAGAAAAGACACATATTACCAAATATCAGGAAAGAAAGAAGGAATCACTACAGATCCCAGAGATGTTAAAAGAATAATAAGGAATACTACAAACAATTCAATGCACATAAATAGAACAACTAAGACAAAACAGACCAATTCCTTAAAAACTTCAAAATATCAGGGAAACAAGGAGGGGGCGGAGCAAGATGGCAGAGGAGTAGGAGACCTAGATTTCGTCTGGTCTCAGGAATTCAGCTGAATTTGAATTTGATCAGGTTTGATCCCTATCAAACCATTCTGAACACCTACGAACTCAACAGGAGATCGAAGAGGAGAGTAGCAAAAACTCCCTGAACAGAGAAGCGACCACTTACTGGAAGGTAGGACATGCGGAGAAGTGAATCCGAGGCGATATTCGGGAGGATAGACGGCGGGGGAGGGGGCCTCCGTCGGCCGCTTCTGGCAAGTGATAGAGCCGCGGAGCACAAAATCGGAACTGTTAGAAGCCGGCTCCGCTGAGGGGTATCGCTCCAGTGGCTAAGCGGGGGGGGGGAACCCTCCCGGGACAGTGTGGTCTCAGGACCCTCAGGGTCACAGAAAGACCAGGGGTGCCTGAGTGCAGCCAGAGCTCCCAGGTATCGGAGCGGGGAAGCCGGCTGCAGAGACGGAGCCGAGGCGTGGGCTCTCAGCTCGGGGTGCCATAAACTGTGATCCACAGCCCAGTCGGGCCACTGCTCCTCCAGCAGGGACCCAACAAGCGGCAAAGCCAGAGAGACTCCCCTTCCTCCGCTCCGGGAGGAGCGGCGCGGGAGCGCACCGCAGGGATCTGCTGGGTTTGGAGACTCCACACGGGGTTGGGTGCCAGAGATAGAAACGCTCGTCACAGGCCGGGTGAGCACAGAGCGTGGCCGGAGACTGGGGAGACGGGAGTGACTGCTTTTCTCTGGGGGCGCACTGAGGAGCGGGGCCCGAATTCTCAGCTCCTCCGGGTGGAGATTGGGAGGCCACCATTTTCACCCTGGTCCTCCAAAGCTGTCCCGAGAGCTTGCAGGGAACAAAAGCTCCTGAGAGCAAACCAGAGCAGCTTGCTTAGCCCGGACCGACAAGGGCGGGGCAATTCAGCCTCCGGAAAAGACATTTGGAAACCACGGCAACAGTCCCCTCCCCCAGAAGATCAGCAGGAACAGCCAGCAAGCCAAGACCAAGTTTACCGATCAAGGAGAACGGGAGAACTCCAGCGCTAGGGTAATACTGCACATAGAATTCATGGCTTTTTTTTACCATGATTCATTAGTTCATCAAAGTTAATTTTTTTAACTGTTTTTTTTTTATTTTTCTTTTTCCCTTTTTCAACCAACATCTTATCAATCCCTTTTTTAAAAAAAACATTTTTTATTTTTCATTTTTAGAGTCATATTTTATCCCTTCATAGTAGTTACCCTTATTTTTGGCATATATATATAAGTTGTTCTCTCTTTAAAATTTTGAGATACAGTTTCTTCTAACAGATCAAAATATACCCTAAATCACTAGTGTATGGCTTTGTTCTAGTCTCCTGCCTGATCACATTCTCTCCTTTTCTTTTTTTTTTTAAATCTTCTTTCTTTTTTCAAACAACTTATCAATTCCTTTTATAAAATCTTTTATAATTTTCATCTTTACAGTCATCTTCCATCCCTTCATTGTATCAACCCTTATTTTGTACATATATGTCTTTCTTCCTTTAAAATTTTAGGAGGCACTTTTTTCTAAAAGACCAAATTACGCCCAAAATCTAGTGTGTGGCACTGATCTATGCACTAGCCTGATCATATGTGATCATATTCTGCTTTTTTTGTATTGTTCTGTTTTTGTTTTTATCTTTTTCTCTTTTTTTTCTCTTTCTTTTTTCTTTCTCTCCCTTTCTTTTCCCCTGGTTTCAGGTCTTTTCTGATTTGTATACAGTATATTTGCTGGGGACGTTGTTAACCTGTTAGCATTTTGTTCTCTCATTCATCTATTCTCCTCTGGACAAAATGACAAGACGAAAAAAATCACCTCAGCAAAAAGAACAAGAGGTAGTACCGTCAGCCAGGGACCTACTCAATACAGACGTTAGTACGATGTCAGACCTAGAGTTCAGAATCATGACTTTAAATACTAGCTGGGCTTGAAAAAAGCGTGGAAGTTATTAGAGAAACGCTTTCTGGAGAAATAAAAGAACTAAATCTAACCAAGTCGAAATCAAAAAGGCTATTGATGAGGTGCAATCAAAAATGGGGGCACTAACTGTTAGGATAAATGAGGCAGAAGAGAGAATCAGTGATATAGAAGACCAAATGATGGAAAATAAAGAGGCTGAGAAAAAGAGAGAGAAACAACTACAGGATCACGAGGGCAGAATTCGAGAGATAAGCGATACGATAAGACGAAACAACATTAGAATAATTGGGATCCCAGAAGAAGAAAAAAGAGAGAGAGGGGCAGAAGGTATATTGGAGCAAATTATAACAGAGAACTTCCCTAATGTGAGGAAGGAAACAGGCATCAAAATCCAGGAGGCACAGAGAACCCCTCTCAAAATCAATAATAATAGGTCAACACCCCGACATCTAATAGTAAAACTTATGAGTCTCAGAGACAAAGAGAAAATCCTGAAAGCAGCTCTCTTACAAAGAGATATGTAACCTACAATGGTAGAAATATTAGATTGGCAACAGACCTATCCACAGAGACCTGGCAGGCCAGAAAGGACTGGCAAGATATCTTCAGAGCACTAAACGAGAAAAATATGCAGCCAAGAATACTATATCCAGCTAGGCTGTCATTGAAAATAGAAGGAGAGATAAAAAGCTTCCAGAACAAACAAAAACTAAAGGAATTTGCAAACACGAAACCAGCCCTCCAAGAAATATTGAAAGGGGTCCTCTAAGCAAAGAGAGAGCTTAAAAGCAGCATAGATCAGAAAGGAACACAGACAATATACAGTAACAGTCACCTTATAGGCAATACAATGGCACTAAATTCATACCTTTCAATAGTTACCCTGAATGTAAATGGGCTAAATGCCCTAATCAAAAGACACAGGCTATCAGATTGGATTCAAAAACAAGACCCATCAATATGCTGTCTGCAAGAGACTCATTTTAGACCCAAAGACACCCCCAGATTGAAAGTGAGGGGGTGGAAAACCATTTACCATGCTAATGGACACCAAAAAAAGCTGGGGTGGCAATCCTTATATCAGACAAATTAGATTTTAAAACAAAGACTGTAATAAGAGATGAGGAAAGACACTATATCCTACTTAAAGGGTCTATCCAACAAGAAGATCTAACAATTGTAAATATCTATGCCCCTAATATGGGAGCAGCCAATTATATAAGGCAATTAATAACAAAAGCAAAGAAACACATTGACAACAAAACAATAATAGTGGGGGACTTTAACACCCCCCTGACTGAAATGGACAGATCATCTAAGCAAAAGATCAACAAGGAAATAAAGACTTTAAATGACACACTGGACCAAATGGACTTCACAGACATATTCAGAACACTCCATCCCAAAGCAACGGAATACACATTCTTCTCTAGTGCCCATGGAACATTCTCCAGAATTGATCGCATCCTAGGTCACAAATCAGGTCTCAACCGGTACCAAAAGATTGGGATTATTCCCTGCATATTTTCAGACCACAGTGCTTTGAAACTAGAACTCAATCACAAGAGGAAAGTCGGAAAGAACTCAAATACATGGAGGCTAAAGAGCATCCTACTAAAGAATGAATGGGTCAACCAGAAAATTAAAGAAGAATTAAAAAACCAATGAAAATGAAAACACAACTCTTCAAAATCTTTGGGATACAGCAAAGGCAGTCCTGAGAGGAAAGTATATAGCAATACAAGCCTTTCTCAAGAAACAAGAAAGGTCTCAAATACACAACCTAACCCTACACCTAAAGGAGCTGGAGAAAGAACAGCAAATAAAGCCTAAACCCAGCAGGAGAAGAGAAATAATAAAGATCAGAGCAGAAATCAATGAACTAGAAACCAAAAGAACAGTAGAATAGATCAACGAAACTAGGAGCTGGTTCTTTGAAAGAATTAACAAGATTGATAAACCCCTGGCCAGACTTATCCAAAAGAAAAGAGAAATGACCCAAATCAACAAAATCAAGAATGAAAGAGGAGAGATCACAACCAACACCAGAGAAATACAAACACTTATAAGAACATATTAAGAGCAACTCTATGCCAGCAAATTAGATAACCTGGAAGAAATAGGTGCATTCCTAGAGATGTATCAACTACCAAAATTGAACCAGGAAGAAATAGAAAACCTGAACAGACCTATAGCCACTAAGGAAATTGAAGCAGTCATCAAAAATCTCCCAAGAAACAAAAGCCCAGGGCCAGATGGCTTCCCAGGGGAATTCTATCAGACATTTAAAGAAGAATTAATACCTATTCTCCTGAAACTGTTCCAAAAAATAGAAATGGAAGGAAAACTTCCAAACTCATTTTATGAGGCCACCATTACCTTGATCCCAAAACCAGACAAAGACCCCATCAAAAAGGAGAATTACAGACCAATATCCTTGATGAACATGGATGCAAAAATTCTCACCAAAATACTAGCCAATAGGATCCAACAGTACATTAAAAGGATTATTCACCACGACCAAGTGGGATTTATCCCTGGGCTGCAAGGATGGTTCAACATCCGCAAATCAATCAACATGATACAATACATTAACAAAAGAAAGAACAAGAATCATATGATCCTCTCAATAGATGCAGAAAAAGCATTTGACAAAGTACAGCATCCTTTCTTGATCAAAACTCTTCAGAGTATAGAGATAGAGGGTACATACCTCAATATCATAAAAGCCATCTATGAAAAACCTACAGTGAATATCATTCTCAATGGGGAAAAGCTGAGAGCTTTTCCCCTAAGGTCAGGAACGCGGCAGGGATGTCCACTATCACCACTGCTATTCAACATAGTATTAGAAGTCCTAGCCACAGCAATCAGACAACAAAAAGAAATCAAAGGCATCCAAATCGGCAAAGAGGAAGTCAAACTCTCACTCTTTGCAGATGATATGATACTGTATGTGGAAAACCCAAAAGACTCCACCCCAAAACTGCTAGAACTCATACAGGAATTCAGTAAAGTAGCAGGATATAAAATCAATGCACAGAAATCAGTGGCATTCCTATACACCAACAACAAGACAGAAGACAGACAAATCAAGGAGTCGATCCCATTTACAATTGCACCCAAAACCATAAGATACCTAGGAATAAATTTAACGAAAGAGGCAAAGGATCTGTCCTCAGAAAACTATAAAATACTTATGAAAGAAATTGAAGAAGACACAAAGAAATGGAAAAACGTTCCATGCTCATGGATTGGGAGAACCAATATTGTGAAGATGTCAATGCTACCTAGAGCAATCTACACATTCAATGCAATCCCCATCAAAATACCATCCACTTTTTTCAAAGAAATGGAACAAATAATCCTAAAATTTGTATGGAACCAGAAGAGACCCGAAAAGCAAAGCTGGCAGCATCACAATTCCGGACTTCCAGCTCTATTACAAAGCTGTCATCATCAAGACAGTATGGTACTGGCACAAAAACAGACACATGGATCAATGGAACAGAATCGAGAGCCCAGAAATGGACCCTCAACTCTATGGTCAACTTATCTTTGACAAAGCAGGAAAGAATGTCCAATGGAAAAAAGACAGTCTCTTCAACAAATGGTGTTGGGAAAATTGGACAGCCACATGCAGAAGAATGAAACTGGACCATTTCCTTACACCACACACAAAAATAGACTCCAAATGGTTGAAAGACCTAAACGTGAGACAGGAGTCCATCAAAATCCTAAAGGAGAACACAGGCAGCAACCTCTTCGACCTCAGCCACAGCAACTTCTTCCTAGAAACATCGCCAAAGGCAAGGGAAGCAAGGGCAAAAATGAACTATCGGGATTTCATCAAGATAAAAAGCTTTTGCACAGCAAAAGAAACAGTCCACAAAACCAAAAGACAACCAACAGAATGGGAGAAAATATTTGCAAATGACATATCAGATAAAGGGCTAGTATCCAAAATCTATAAAGAACTTATCAAACTCAACACCCAAAGAACAAATAATCTAATCAAGAAATGGGCAGAAGACATGAACAGACATTTTTCCAAAGAAGACATCCCAATGGCCAACAGACACATCAAAAAGTGCTCAACATCGCTCGGCATCAGGGAAATCCAAATCAAAACCTCAATGAGATACCACCTCACACCAGTCAGAATGGCTAAAATTAACAAGACAGGAAACGACAGATGTTGGCGGAGATGAGGAGAAAGGCGAACCCTCCTACACTGTTGGTGGGAATGCAAGCTGGTGCAACCACTCTGGAAAACAGTATGGAGGTTCCTCAAACAGTTGAAAATAGAGCCACCATACGATCCAGCAATTGCACTACTGGGTATTTACCCCAAAGATACAAATGTAGGGATCCAAAGGGGTACGTGCACCCCAATGTTTATAGCAGCAATGTCCACAATAGCCAAACTGTGGAAAGAGCCAAGATGTCCATCGACAGATGAATGGATAAAGAAGATGTGGTATATATACACAATGGAATATTATGCAGCCATCAAAAGGAATGAGATCTTGCCATTTGCAACGACATGGATGGAACTGGACGGTGTTATGCTGAGTGAAATAAGTCAATCAGAGAAAGACATGTATCATATGACCTCACTGATATGAGGAATTCTTAATCTCAGGAAACAAACTGAGTGTTGCTGGAGTGGTGGGGGGTGGGAGGGATGGGGTGGCTGGGTGATAGACATTGGGGAGGGTATGTGCTATGGTGAGCGCTGTGAATTGTGCAAGACTGCTTAATCACAGATCTGTACTTCTGAAACAAATGCAACATATGTTAAGAAAAAAGAAAAAGAAGAAGATAGCAGGAGGGGAAGAATGAAGAGGAGTAAGTCAGAGGGGGAGACGAACCATGAGAGACGATGGACTCTGAAAAACAAACTGAGGGTTCTAGAGGGAAGGAGGGTAGGGGGATGGGTTAGCCTGGTGATGGGTATTAAAGAGGGCACATTCTGCATGGAGCACTGGGTGTTATGCACAAACAATGAATCATGGAACACTACATCAAAAACTAATGATGTAAGATATGGTGATTAACATAACAATAAAAAATTTTTAAAAAAATATCAGGGAAACAAAAGCAAAAATAAACTATGAGGACTTCATCAAAATAAAAACTTCTGCACAGCGAAGGAAATAATCAACAAAAATAAAAGACAACCTATGGAATGGGAGAAGGTATTTGCAAATGATATCTGATAAAGGGTTAGTATCCAAAATCTATGAGGAACTTATAAAACTCAACACCCAAAAAGCAAATAATCCAGTTAAAAAATGGGCAGAAGGGGTGCCTGGGTGGCTCAGTCAGTTAAGCATCTGCCTTCAGCTCAGGTCATGATCTCAGGGTCCTGGGATTGAGCCCCACATCAGGCTCCTCACTCAGTGGGGAGTCTGCTTCTCCCTCTCCCTCTGCCCCTCCCTGCTGTTCATGAGCGTGGCCCTCTCTCTCAAATAAAATATTTTTTAAAAATGGGCAGAAGGAACACCTTCTGGGTGGCTCAGTCGGTTGGGTGTCTTCTTTCGGCTTAGGTCCTGATCCCAAGGTCCCGGATCAAGTCCCACATCGGGTTCTCTGCTCAGCGAGAAGTCTGCTTCTCCCTCTGCCTGCTACTCCCCCTGCTTGTGCACTTGTGCTCTTTCTCTGACAAATAAATAAATAAAATCTTCTAATAAAAAATAAATAAATAAAAATTAAAAATGGGCAGAAGACATGAATAGACATTTTTTCAAACAACACATCCAGATGGCTAACAGATACATGAAAAGATGTTCAACATCACTCATCATCAGGGAAATACAAATCAAAACAACAATGAGATATCACCTCACACCAGTCAAATGTCTAAAATTAACAACACAGGATAAAACACATGTTGGCAAGGATGCAGAGAAAGGGAAACCCTCTTACACTATTGGTGGGAATGCAAACTGGTGCAGCCAGTCTGGAAAACAGTACGGAGGTTCTTCAAAAAGTTAAAAATAGAACCACCCTACAATCCAGCAATTGCACTACTAGGTATTTACCCAAAGGATACTAAAATACCTATTCAAAAGCATACATGCACCCTGATGCTTATAGCAGCATTATCAACAATAGCCAAATTATGGAAAGAGCCCAAATGTCCATCGACTGATGAGTGGATAAAGAAGAGGTGGTATACACACACACACACACACACACACACACACACACATACACACACACACTGGAATATTACTCAGCCATAAAAAGAACAAAATCTTGCCATTTACAATGATGTGAATAGAGCTAGAGAGTATTATGGTAAGCAAAACAAGTCAGAGAAGGACAAATACCATAAGATTTCACTCACATGTAGAATTTAAGAAACAAAACAGATGAACATGGGTTAAAAAAAGAGAGAGAGAGACAAACCAGGAAACAGATTCTTAACTATAGAGAAAAAACAGAATTACTGGAGGGGAGGTGGGTGGGGGGATGGGTTAAATAGGTGATGGGTACTACAGAGGGCACTCATGATGAGCACTGGCTGTTGTATGTAAGTGATAAATCACTAAGTTCTACACCTGAAACTAATATTACACTGTTTTGTTAACAAACTGGAATTTAAATAAAAACTTGGAGAAAAAAATAAAATAATAAAAAATTTTTTTAAATCTTTAACTTCAAAATATCAAAACTCACCTAAATGAAATAGATAACCCAAATTGCCATATAACTAATGAAAGAATTAATCTATAGTCAAAATCTTCTGAAAAGAGATTTCCAGGTCCCAATGGGTTCACTGGAGAATTCTACCAAACATTTAAAAAAGATATTACACAAATTCTACACAATCTCTTCCAGAAAACAGAAGAGGAGGGAATACTTCTCAGCTAATTTTATGAAGTTAGCATGACCTTGATGATAAAACCAGACAAAGACAGTACAAGAAAACTATAGACTAATATCCTTCATGAGCAAAGATGCAAAAATCCTCAACAAAATATCAAATCTAATCCAGCAATATAAAAAAATACACCATGATTAGGTGGGAAAAGAAGGCTCATTCAATATCTTAAAAATTAATCAATGTAATTCACCATATCAATAGTCTAAAGAAGAAAAACCACATGAGCATCTCAACTGATACAAAAAAAAGTATTTGACGAAAATCAACATCCATCCTGGATAAAAATCCTCAGCAAACTAAGAATAGATGAGATCTTTCTCAATCTATTGAGAAAAGTCATCCTCAGAAAAACCTACAGCTAACATATACTTAACTGATGAAAGACTGAATGCTTTCCTTCTAAGGTCAGGAACTTGACAAGGATGTCTACTCTCACCACTCCAATGCAACGTTATACTAGAATTCCTAACCAGTGAAATAAAGCAAGAAAAAAATAAAATAAATTGCATACAGATTAGAACTGTCTCACAATATGTAGAAAATCCCAAGAAATCTATTTCAAAAATTTCCTAGAGCTAATAAATGTATTTAGCAAGACTACAGGCTAAACAGCCAACACAAACACAAATATCAATCATATTTTTATATAGCAGTGATAAGCAATTAGATACTGAAATTTAAAACACAATATTACTGGGGCACCTGGGTGGCTCAGTCATTAAGCATCTGCCTTCAGCTCAGGTCATGATCCCAGGGTCCTGAGATCGAGCCCCGCATCGGGCTCCCTGCTCCGAGGGGAGTCTGCTTCTCCCTCTCCCACTCCCCTTGCTTGTGTTCCCTCTCTCACTGTCTCTCTCTCTGTCAAATAAATAAATAAAATATTTTTTAAAATAAATAAATAAAATACAATATTACTTACAATGGCGCCAAAAAATGAAATATCGGTATACATCTAAGAAAACTGTATACTATAAACCTCAAAACACTGATTTTTAAAACAGATGTGAATAAATGGAGAGACATATTATGTTCAAGAATTGGAAGACTCAACATAGTAAAGATGTCATTTGATCTACAGGCTTAATGGAATTCCAATCATCATCTCAGCAATATTTTTGGTAGTATAGGCAATCTGATTCTAATATTTATATGGAAAAGCAAAGGAACTAGAGAAGCCACAATAAATTTGGGGAAAAAAGTTGGAAGAATCACACTACTCTAAGATTTGCTACAAAGCTACAATAATCAAGAGTGTATTATTAGTGAAGAAATAGACACAAATCAATGGGAAAGAATAGAACCCAGAAATAAAATCACACATACATTAATTTTGACCTAGCATTTTGATGAAGAGAGGGTAGTTTTTCAGCAAAGGGTGTTGGAACAATTGGGCATCCATACACACACACACACACAAAAGCCTCAACCCATACCTGAACCATATAAAAAAATTAACTCAAAATGGGTCATAGATCTAAATGTAAAACATAAAACTATACAATGGTTAAAAGAAGAAATATAAAAAGAGATTCATGGCCTGGGGTTAGTCAGAGTTTTGAGACATGACACCAAAGACGCAATCTATAAAAGAAAAACATGGATAAATTGGACTTAATCCAAATTAAAAGCTTTTACTCTATAAAAAATACTCACTGTTAAGAGAATGAAAGACAAAAAATACTCACTGTTAAGAGAATGAAAGAGAAGCTAGAGACTGGGACAAGTTATTTGCAAATCATATGTCTGATAAAGGACTTGTATCCAGCATGTATATATATATATATATTCTCAAAACTCAATAATGAGAAAACAACTCAACTAAAAGATGAGAAAAAACTTGAATAGACATTTCACCAAAGAGGATATTTAGAAGGCAAATTAGTGTAGTCCAACATCTTCAGCCAGTAGGGAAATGCAAATTGAAACCTGGATGAAATATCACTCAACGCCTATTAAAATGGTGAAAATAAAAAATATTGACAATACCAGGTGCTGACAAGTATGTAGAACAACTGTAACTCTCAAATACTGCTGATGGAAATGCAAAATGGTACAAGTACTCTTGAAAGTCATTTGGAAGTCTTTTATAAAATTAGATGTATCTTGACAATTCTACTCCAAAGTATTTAGGAGATATGAAGTCCATGTTCACAGAAAAACTTACACATGACAGGTCACAGTAGCTCTACCAAAACTGCCAAAAATTGGAAAAAACCAAATACCCTTAAACAAGTGAATGGATAAACAAACTATGGTGTACCCATAAAAGGGATTACTACTTGGCAATAGAAAAGAATGAACTGTTGATACATGCAACAACTGAATAAATCAAAAAGGCACTATACTGAGTGAAAAAAGCCAGTCTCAAAAAGTTACATACTGAATGATTCCATTTATATAACGTTCTTAAAAAGACAAAACTATATTTTGGAAAGAAGACTAGTAGTTTCCAGGGCTTAGGAGTCAGAGGAGGGTGTAATTACAAAGATATAGTGGGAGAGAATTTGGGGGAGATGATGAAACTATCCTGTATCTTGATTGTGGTGGTGGTTACACAAATCTACACAGGTATTAAGACTCACAGAACTGTACGCTAAAAAAATGCTAATTTTACGGTATGTTAATTTGTTTAATTATGTAAATTTTTAAAGTAAGATAAGACAGTTTTTGTTGGCCACAGCTCAATATATGCCAAAAGTGTGCCTTGATCACCAAAAAAAACCATAAAAAACAAACGCAAAACCATCTTGGGCTGCATTAATGGAAGAATTAAATCCAAATCAAAGAAAGATATAGATGTGCCTTTCTGCCGGTGGACGCTGCAGAGTAAGCATCGTTAAAGTCTCCCCTCCCACCACCGTCAAGTCTAAGTCAGAGTCTCCCAAAGAGCCTGAACAGCTGCGGAAGCTCTTCAACGGAGGTTTGAGCTTTGAAACAACCGATGAGAGTCTGAGGAGCCATTTTGAAAAATGGGGAACGCTTAGGGACTGTGTGGTAATGAGAGATCCAAACACCAAGCGCTCCAGAGGCTTTGGGTTTGTCACGTATGCCACTGTGGAGGAGGTGGATGCAGCCATGAACGCAAGGCCACACAAGGTGGATGGAAGAGTTGTGGCACCAAAGAGGGCTGTCTCAAGAGAAGATTCTCAAAGACCTGGTGCCCATTTAACTGTGAAAAAGATTTTTGTTGGTGGCATGAAAGAAGACACTGAAGAACATCATCTAAGAGATTATTTTGAACAGTATGGGCAGATTGAAGTGATCGAGATCATGACTGACCGAGGCAGTGGCAAAAAGAGAGGTTTTGCTTTTGTAACATTTGATGACCATGACTCTGTAGACAAGATGGTCATTCAAAAATACCGTACTGTGAATGGCCACAACTGTGAAGCAAGGAAAGCCCTCTCTAAGCAAGAGATGGCTAGTGCTTCATCCAGCCAAAGAGGTTGAAGTGGTTCTGGAAACTTTGGTGGTGGTCGTGGAGGTGGTTTTGGTGGGAATGACAGCTTTGGTCGTGGAGGGAACTTCAGTGGTCGAGGTGGCTTTGGTGGCAGTCGAGGTGGTGGATATGGTGGCCGTGGGGATGGCTATGACGGACTTGGTCATGATGGAAGCAACTCTGGAGGTGGCGGAAGCTATAATGGTCATTAAAACAATCAATCCTCAAATTTTGCACCCATGAAAGAAGGAAATTTTGGAGGCAGAAGCTCTGGCCCCTATGGTGGTGGAGGCCAATACTTTGCCAAACCACAAAACCAAAGTGGCTATGGTGGTTCCAGCAGCAGCAGTAGCTATGGCAGTGACAGAAGGTTTTAATTACTGCCAGGAAACCAAGCTTAGCAGGAGAGGAGAGCCAGAGAAGTGACGGGGAAGCTACAGGTTACAACAGATTTGTGAACTCAGCCAAGCACAGTGGTGGCAGGGCCTAGCTGCTACAAAGAAGACATGTTTTAGACAATACTCATGTGTATGGGCAAAAAACTCAAGGAATGTATTTGTGACTAATCGAATAACAGGTTATTTTAGTTTCTGTTCTGTGGAAAGTGTAAAGCATTCCAACGAAGGGTTTTAATGTAGATTTTTTCTTTTGCACCCATGCTGTTGATTGCTAAATGTAATAGTCTGATCATGACGCTGAATAAATGTGTCTTTTTTTAAAAAAAAAAAAAAAGGAAAAAAAGAAAGATATAGACGTATTGGACCCTAAGCTGATCAGACCACACTTACAGTTTTCTGTTCTCTTTGGACCTTGATAAAATCAACACTATCTAGAGGAAGGAGACCAGGATGAATAGGGAATGGTGGAAAGAAGATATTTAGCCTGGAGAAGAAAAGGAATGACATGGTAATTGTCTTATTCTGTTAGAAAAATTGCTCGGGCGCCTGGGTGGCTCAGTTGGTTAAGCGACTGCCTTCGGCTCAGGTCATGATCCCGGAGTCCCGGGATCGAGTCCCACATCGGGCTCCCTGCTCAGCGGGGAGCCTGCTTCTCCCTCCGACCCTCCCCCCTCTCATGTACTCTCTCTCTCTCATTCTCGCTCTCTCAAATAAATAAATAAATCTTTAAAAAAAAAACAAAACAAAAAAACATGTTCTTAAAAAAAAAAAGAAAAATTGCTCAATTGTTTACTAAGTCTTATTCTGTATTACTCCTCAGGAAGGAACTGGCTCCCTGGGAAGTAGTTGCAAGAAGGCAGACCTTAGACAACTATAAAGGAAGGCTTTCTGATAATTCAAGTCGTGAATAAGTAAAATGACCTGCTTAGATAAGCACTGAGCTTCCCATCGTTGGAAATCATTGAACATGTTTAAGCAGATATTAAATAACCATCTGTCAAGGTTATCCTCAAAAGGATTACCTCACCAAGTAGGAGACTGATCTCTTTAACCTCTTGGGTCTCTTTGAACTCCACCTCCTGTATTCTAAATTATAAAGGATATTATAAATCACCCGCCCCCCCACTTGTATCTCCATCTCCCTACAATTCATTAGATTGTACGTTAGATACAGAGTGCTCACAAAATCCCCTTGGACTCCTCCTAATACTGACGGTCCCAAAACAGCCTTCTAGGCAGTTTTAATGATTTCCAACCAGCAACAGGAAAGATATGCAGAGGAACAAGTGAAAAAAATTAAACTTGTGCAGAGAATGGATAACCTCTAATCGCATATAAGGAATGTTTGACCCTGCTCTATTTATGTTTGATGAGTTATTGAATCTTCCTAAAAATGGACTAAAATGAGGTTTGAGACGTATTTTGACTTCCCTGATCTGGTCATTGCTCTAGTCTAGTAAAGGAAACCAAAAAGTTCCATGTCTTAAAATTTACCAAAAGGCAGAAAGAAATACCCCTATTGTTTCCTGTCCTTTCCCATTATTTGAATATTACTCTTTATATTTGACTCTCTAGTTTTCTCAGTATGAACTATCTAAGGCTAAACCTTCCAAAAGTCTGGCAACAAATTAGGAGTAAGAGTGCCTAGTTAAGGTCATAGTGGGTAACATCAAGGCAGGTTTAGCAGCCATCAGGCTGACAAGAATTGCGACAAGGAGAAGGTATGGGGATTAGTTTTATCTGGTGGGATATGAATCAAGCCAACTGATCAGTATTGGTATATCTGAGGTTGGAAGTGCAAGATTTAACACAGATCAGGCATGACTTAGATAGGACTTCAATCAGACATCATGTGGCACCCCAATGATTCCAAGAGAGCCAAGTTTTGCTGTCCAAGTCCAAGGCTATGATGATGCCTTCCCACATTAGAGTCCACAGGCCTGCCTAAATGGCCTCGTCCCCTTAGTGGAACTCTAGTTCTGAATTATTTATGTCAGATGCAACTTTACTCTTTTCACGGTGTACCTGAGGGTACAATCTTTCCCTTTCCAAGTCCAATAGAATTAAAAGTCCGTTTGGCAGACAAAAACAATCTATGGTATGGGAAGTCAGGTCACTCATTGGGGTAGGTAATCACTGGAAGGGAGCATAGTGGGGGGTTCTGGGGTGCTGGTAATGTTTCTTGATCTAGGTGTATTCAGATTGAAAATTCTAGTTGTGTACTTATGATCTGCGTACTTTTCTGTATTTATGTTATACTTCAATCAAAATGTTCCCAAGATAGGGAAAAAGCCCTGAGCAGCAGCTTCCCAAGGCCACTCTGGTTCCTGGGCAGCCAGCAGTGTAATCACTCAGTCTGAGCCCTGGACTCTCAGCTCTCTTTCTTTCTTTCCCTGTGTGTGTGTGCCTGCTCACACATGTTCACTCATACATGTGCACACACCCAAACACAAACAAGATCTATGCAGAGGCACAAGAGGCAGCAAGCACAGACCAGAGGTTTTCTGCCTTATATTCCCAACCCTGACCCCAACTCCAGGACTTGGCTCATGTCATTCTACAGACCAGGATTTGACATTCTACTCCTCACTGTTGGAAAGGGGGTCCTCCTTCTCTTGGTAGAAATCCAGACCTCTGAGGTGGAAGAAATAAGATAACTTTAAACATCAGTTAACTAATGACACTGTATGTTTGTAGTTATGTGTATTTAGCAAAAAAGAAAAGAAATATATCAAAATGTTAACAATTTTTACCACTGAGCTATGGAATGAATTGCATTTTTTCTTTGTCCTTTTCTCCCATTTTTATATTTTCTATGGTAATTGAATACTAATTTGTAATCAAGAAAAAATATATGCTATAAATAAAAATTTGTTTGTATATTACATTAGCCTTTCAAACCTATAAGCATATGTTTTCTTTTTTTTTAAGATTTTATTTATTTATTTGACAGAGAGAGACACAGCGAGAGAGGGAACACAAGCAGGGGGAGTGGGAGCGGGAGAAGCAGGCTTCCCGCCGAGCAGGGAGCCCAATGCGGGGCTCGATCCCAGGACCCTGGGATCATGACCTGAGCCGAAGGCAGACGCTTAACGACTGAGCCACCCAGGCGCCCCAGCATAAGTTTTCTCAGTGGGTTCTCTGTATATTTTGGATACAAGTCCTTTATCAGACATGAGTTCAGCAAATATTTTCCTTCAGCCTCTGGCTTGTCTTTTCATTTTCTTAACAGTCTGTTTTGCAGAGCAGAGGTTTTAGATTTTAATAAAGTCCAATTTACCACTTTTTTGTTTCATGGATTGTTCTTTTGGTTGTATCTAAAAATTCATCACCATCTATTGATTCTTACAATTAACTCTCTGATATTATTACCTCCGTTTTGCAGATGAGGAAACCAAGACTCAAAGATGAAGTTGACTAAGCTCACGTGGGCAGAAGTAATGGATTTGAGACTGATATAATCCAATACACATTCCATTATGCAATGTTGTAACGCTCTCTAACTCTATTCTTCTTGCCTTTTTGTTTTCTTTGCCTTTCTTTCCTTTTTTCTTGAAGGTTTTTTTTTTTTTAACCTAGGGTGAACATGTTTGCCAGAAGAAATGGCAACTTCCAGAGAAAAAGAGATGGATGAAACTGGTCCAAAGGTTATCTATCACAACAGTATTGATAAGAATGTACTCTAGAGCGCCTGGGTGGCTCAGTTGTTAAGCATCTGCCTTCGGCTCAGGTCATGATCCCAGGGTTCTGAGATCGAGCCCCACATCGTGCTCCCTGCTCAGCGGGGAGCCTGCTTCTCTCTCTCTCCCTCTCCCCCCACTCCACACCAGCTTGTGTCTTTCCCCTGGTTCACTCTCTCCTTCTCTCAAATAAATAAAACCTTGAAAAAAAGAAAAAGAAAAGAAAGAAACATGCTCTAAGGTAGCAGTGTCAAGTGTTGTGGAAGCTAAGGGCCCATTTCTCTAGAAACACACATAAACACATTTTGCATACAATTTTAGGTATTCTGAATGCCACTCCTGCTTTATGACATAGGTATAATTAGTTTAGCACCTGGTCATCTGGGAGACATATAAAATAATAAATAAATAATATCTAGCATAGTTCCTGTGCATAGTAGGCACTCAATAAATTCTCATTTAGTCTGAAGTCTGATTAATTTGGTTAATAGTACTTTTGGCCTTCAAGTAGGAAATCCATACCCACTCGATTTAAAATAGTCTATTACAAGGATTTGCCACAGGGTGTCACTATTGTTCTAGAGAAAAATTAAGAGCATACAAACCCCCCTCCTCCTCGCTCCCCCCACCATGCCACGCCCCCTCCCCCCAACCTCCATTATTTAAAAAACTAAGTAATGCCTGTGTGGTGAGGAGGGGGCGGGGAAGGGCATTACTTTTGTATTCTAAAAGCTTTTTAAAAATTTAATATTAACACAATTCATTGCATTTGAATTATCACTATAAAAATGTTGCATCAACATATTTGGGGTTACTGAGCAGCTGTCCAGGGTGTAAAAGAAAAATTAAAAAGCACTATTTGGGTTCAGAAAGTTTACTCCAACCCAGAGGATCCTTGGGGAGTCTCAATTGCTCATTTACTCATTCATCAAAGATTTATTACTGGCTATGTGATATGCATCATGTAAATCATAGTATGCCAAGAGGTTTGGGCATATCTGGTCACTTTCACAATAGCTCGAGGTGATTAGACCCCTGCTTAGGGTAGCAATAGGATAGGGATTTGGTTCAGGATACCTATAGAGAATTTGGTCATCCCAAATAGCCTCTCATGGTTACTCGACCTGAAAAATGTAATAATAGTCCTACATCCTATAGTGCTACCTGGGGTAATATCCATCCATCACTGCTAAAGTGAGCAGCAGACACCTGTAAAATATCCTCCTGGCTCGTGCCTTCCTCCCTCTGGACACCACTGATGGCATAAGAGACAACATTCAGATAAGCAGTTTTGTTTTGCTTTGTTTATGTAGGCTCCACACCCAACGTGGGGCTTGAACTCAGGATCCTAAGATTAAGAGTCACTTCCTTTACTGACTGAGCCAGCCAGGCGCCCCGAACAGTTTTGTTTTATAACAGCATTTTTGAGATATTCATATACTGTAAAATTTGCCCATGCAGAGAGTTGTGCAATCATCACCATTATCTAATGCCACAACATTTTTGTTAGCGCCCAAAAGAAAACCACACACCCACTATCAGTCACTCCCACCCTTTCCCCAGGGTCTGGCTACACTTACCTACTTTTGGTCTTGCCGGATTCACTTATACTGGACATTTCATATAAATGGAGTCATAATACAGGAACTGTTTGTAAATGGCAAAAGAAAGCAATTCTTTGATCTCTATTCCAACTACCATAGTTTGGGTAGATTTCTGCTTCCAGAAAAGGGCTTTTAGAGTAGTGCCCAATATGTAATTTATAAATTTCCATAATATTCATCATGAACTCCTCTGGGGAATTAGTTCAACAATACATCCAAATTGAAGTGAAATTGGTGTTACTCAGGACAAAAGTGGCTGAAATTAGCCATCTTCTGAAATCATTACTTTTTAAGTATGGGTCTGTGAGAATGTGGGCTAAGAGTTATACCTATTATCTTATATTCTGAAGTAGGAGACAAGAAAAACTATCTATAAAGCTCCGCTATCTCTCTTAATTAATCCTTAAATAAATACCCACGTCCTCCACCCAGTCCCACAGCATAGAATGAGCTGACAAGAACCCGCCTGGTGGTGAAGAATAACATCCACAGAGAGAAAACCGTGCTAGGTATTGTGCTAGGCATTTTCCTCCCACCAATTGAGATAAGTACTATAAGAATGAGAAAATGAGACTCAGTGACATTCAATAACTTACCCAAGGGAGGCTACATGCCTAGTATGTGGAAGTGTTTAATAATGGATAAAAGCACAGAATCAGGAGCCAAACTATCTGGGTTCAAATCTTGAATTCCACAGCACACTACCTGTGTGACCTTCAGCAAGTTCCTTTACCTCTCTGTGCTTCAGTGGGCCTCTGTAAGGAAGGGATACTAATAATGCATACCTTATTGGGAGGTTGTAAGGTTCAAATAAGTTAGTACCTAAAGCACTTAGAACAATGCCTGGCATATTAAAAGCCCTCTAAAAGTATGAGCTGTTACTATTATTAGAATCCAGATGTGCCTAGATTTAAAGTTCTTGACCTTGATGAAAAACCAAGCCTCTCCATGCCTACCCTCTATTCTTGCAGAGTTAGGAGATCTGGGCCGGAGCTGAACTGACAGTGCTACAGAAGGTGATGTCTCAATCAATGTGTGAGCCTGGTGCACTGAGCACATTGGTGGTACCACCCTGTTCACACTCCGGACAATGTCTGCCACACCTTATTTCCCCACCCACTCTATGCAAATACCACAGCTCTGGCCTGCATTGCAATAGTACGCGTTATAAGGATGAAAGAGAAGGGTGTGAGAGCGGTTGCCTCCTGCAAGAGCTCTTTTACATCACTGTAAAAGCAGAATAATAAAACTTCACTGTCACTTTCAAGAAAGAGAAAAGCAAAACCAGGCCAATGAAGTGATAACATGAACTAATGACCAGGGAGGTATTTGCCTGCCCACATCCCAAAGCAAAGGGGCCATTAAGATGATTGATGGCAACAGTGGGTTACCATTACTGGTCTTGACAGCAATTGTCTTTAAGAGGACTAGGTCCTGTAGTCCTACAAGTCTGCTTAGATTTCCAGAAGGAAGGACTCCAAGGGGGAAAAAAAAAAAAAAAAAAGCTGTTCCCTAATACATAAATAAAGAGGGCAAACTTGAATTTTGTTTTCTTTTTAATTTTTCTTATTAAGTAATCTCTATGCCTAGAGGGAGGGAGAAAGATGGCGGCAGCAATACTGGAACATATGGGCGCATTACAGATGCAGAATCTGAGGGGGAAGCTGGCCCTACGGCTTCTTTCATCTCATAATGTTTTACCCCAATCACATATCCACACGAGTGGGTCTCCGGACATTTCTCAAAGATAGGAAAAGAAGAATAAAATTGTCTATCCTCCACAATTGCCTGGAGAACCTCGGACACCAGCAGAAATCTACCATTGTCGAAGGCAAATAAAATACAGCAAAGATAAGATGTGGTATTTGACAAAATTCATACAAGGAATGTCCATTGACCAGGCTTTGGCTCAACTGGAATTCAGTGACAAAAAGGGGGCCCAAATAATTAAAGAGATTCTCTTAGAAGCACAAGATATAGCAGTGAGAGACAACAATGTGGAATTCAGATCCAATTTATATATAGCTGAGTCGACCTCAGGGCGAGGCCAGTACCTGAAACGCATCCAATACCATGGCAGAGGTCACTTTGGGATCATGGAGAAGGTTTTTTGCTATTATTTTGTGAAGTTGGTGGAAGGCCCCCCCACCTCCACGTGAAGCACCGAAGGCAGCAGTCACCCACACCAAGGAGTATATTCAGGAGCTGCACAACCGGACCATTATTCACACTCTGTGATTGGCGATTCAGACTCCACAGTGTATATATTTTGCCATTTATTTCTTAAAAACAAACAGAAATTAAAGACAAATTCTTATTTTAAAAAAAAAAGTAATCTCGGGTGCCTGGGTGGCTCAGATGGTTAAGCGTCTGCCTTCAGCTCAGGTCATGATCCCAGGGTCCTGGGATCGAGTTCCGCATCAGGCTCCCTGCTCCTTGGGAGCCTGCTTCTCCCTCTGCCTCTCTCTCTCTCTCTCTCTGTCTCTCTCTCTGTCTCTCATGAATAAATAAATAAAATCTTTAAAAAAATTTAAAAAATAAATTTAAAAAAGTAATCTCTATGCCTAATGTGGGGCTTGTACTCACAACCCCAAGATCAAGATTTGCATGGTCGGGTGCCTGGGCAGCTCAGTCAGTTAAGCATTTGCCTTTGGCTAGGGTCGTTATCCCAGGGTCCTGGGATGAAGGCCCACATTGGGCTTTCTGCTCAGCAGGGAGCCTGCTTCTCACTCTCCCTCTGCTGCTCCACCTGCCTGTGTTCTCTCTCCCTCTCTCAAATGAATAAATAAAATCTTAAAAAAAAAAAAAAGATTTGCATGATCTACCGACTGAACCAGCCAAGAACCTCGAATTTTAAGTTTTCTTAATAAAATGTCTTATCTCTTTATCTGTATCTTTTATCTGCTTGCCTCTCTGGAATCATTTTAGAGAAGATTTAATAGTCAGTAAATAAATAAATCCCTGCTGTTTGTAACCTGGGTTCTGCCCGAAATGATCAAATGATAAAATTTGCTTCTTTTCCAAAATTCTTTTACAATAGGGACGACTGGGTGGCTCAGTCAGCTAAGCATCTGCCTTCCCCTCAGGTCATGATCCTGGGGTCCTGGGATTGAGTCCGCATCAGGCTCCTTGCTTGGCCAGGAGCCTGCTTCTCCCTCTGCCTGCTCTACCTGCCATTCCCCCTGCTTGTTCTCTGTCAAATAAATAAATAAATAAATAAATAAATAAATCTTTTATAATAGACATTATAATTAATCTAATTAAAGAAACGTGGTATCTTTTAATAAAACTTGCAGATTCTTTTTTAGTCAGTTCAACTTATTTTTCATTTTCATACAAACTGGTAAAATCATTTAGCTCACTGGTTACTTGGGTCCAGCCCTTGAGAGAGGAAGCTTTGATAAACTAGTCCCAGTTTATTCCAGGAACCCGGTTACATTGTTTCTGGGACTTTTGATCAGGAATGGACAATACTGAAGAGTCAAAAAAAATCACTGATATCATCTGTAATAGGTGTTTTGTGTGGGCTGGTGAGGTGCAGATAGAGCTTCAACCACTTACCCTAATTCCACCTCCACTGAGCTTAGACTGTGCCTCATATACTGCTCATCATCCACCTGACTCTAATTTCATCAGAAGGCTGACATTAAAAACCAGTGACTCAGTGAGAAAGGAATGAGTAAGAAGCCAAAAACATAAATAGAATCCTATTATGCTCGCTCCACTTTCACATATGCCTCTGGAGTACGTGAGTGACTAAATAAGTGAGTGAGTGTAAAAGCATTTGAATCTGAGTAACAAAATAAATAACTACAGTACTGTATTATAACTCAAAGAGTAAGTTAAATATCCATGATTCATACTGACATGAGTAAATGATTGAAAAAATAAATACATGGAAAAAAAAAGGGAAAATCTTTCTTACAGAATTCCAAATAATAAATGTAGATATTTTCACCTCCAGGATATGGAGCCTAATCTCCCCCCCCCTTAGGTGTACGCTGGACTTAGTGACTTCCAAAAATTGAGCAGGGAAAGAGAAAATAGTGACTTGACGGTGGAGAAACCTGGCGCAGACCCCACCTTAGCCAGGTGATCAAGGCCGGCATTATCAGCAATGTCATGTTGATATCATCTACCCCCGATCCCATACCTACATCACAGAACTATCTAAATATATAAGGAAATTTAATCTTAAAAATATAATTAAAATCTCTTTTGTTTCTTTACACACTTGCCACAATTTAGGGATAGGTATGAGTGTGTGAGTATATTCAGGAATATACAGAAGAGGTTTGAGAGGAAATAGACCAAACTGTTAACAATGGGTACTTCCAGGGAGAAAAGTCTTCTTGGAGCAAAGGGGACAGATGAAGGAGCATTTTCACTCTTTATTCTACGTATTTCTGTATGGTTTTAAATTTTTTCACACTTTTGTAATTTTATTAATTTTAAAAAATAGAAATGGTCAAAAAGAAAGAGCTCTAGGGAGAAATTTGCAACTTTATACTCCATAGCTCTGGTCTCCTTCCAAACATGAAGAAGTGCTCTCATAAAGCATCTTTTGAAGATCTTTTCTGATTTGTCATTCTCTACGTTCATTGATTTTCAAAATACTTAATTACAACAATATAATTTAATGCTACTCTTAAATTTGAATTCTCCCTTCTCAACTCTAAACTTTAGTGTCTTTTTTGGCAAGAGTGTTAAGGCTTAGTTAGATGGTGAGTGCCTATATGTCTGTGGGTGTTCTATGTAAGTGATGAATCACTGAATTCTACTCCAGAAACCAATATTGCACTGTATGTTAACTACCTAAAATTTAAATTAAAAAAAAAAACAAAGAGTAGCTCCCAGGACTACTAATCTTTGCCCATTCCCAGCTAAGGCAAGTGGCAAGTGGGTGAATACATGTCTTACACACCAAAGAATCACTGGAGTTAGAATATGAAACCTATGAGAAGGACTATAAGAAAGGTAAAGAATATCACATCTTCACTGAATTCCCAAGATATCATTATTTTCATATGTGAAAACAGGTATTAATCTACACGAACTGCAGATGTCAGCACTATCACCTTGACTCTAACAGTAAGATTGGGTAAAACATCCTCTCCACATTCTATTCAATATCCAAGATGTCTGTGATATCTCAAAGGGTTTGTCTTCTCATGGTTTACAGCTCCAAGCTTTGACTTCCTCTGAATTAATTGGTTAAGATTATGGATGGCCCCTTCTTAAGAATCCCCGTCCCTGTTCTGAGCCACGAAATTTGGCACCACTTTCTGATTTCTACTGAGGGAGAAATACTCACACAAAGACTTTGTGTTTTAAAGTTTTGTGAGATGAATGGGGTTTACATCACAATTCTACAGATAACTTAAAATCCAGAGTTAGATGTCCATGCCATTCAAATGACCTGACATTACGTTGAAATCACAATTTCTACTTTAGCTTCCCTCCAGGCTTCTCACTTTTCCTCTCCCTCTCTTCCCCCTCTCTCCTCACAATGTGAGTATCCTAAAGGTATATAAGCTGAAAGCCTCTTGGAAAGCATTTTTCATACTGTTTACTTTTTTATTAGTACAGATATTACAGCTTACAAAATGGATTCTTCTAAACTCTACTAGTTGTTACAATCAGCAGACAATAGAAATTCTAAGAAATAGGCAGTAACTTTTTTCTTTTCTATATGCTCTTTAATCTTTAAAATTAACCTGATGCTTAATGTACTGTAAATAGCCCCAACGTCATCAGATTGTTTTTGTTTTCAACTTGCATGAAAGAACAGTAACGATTAAACCCATTCCATTCATAATGTTTATGCTTAATGCTGTGAGGAGTTGCTATTTCATCAGCCCATTGAGCACTGAAGCTCAATTTGAGTGTACAAATCATATTGTAAAACAAAATAATAACCTTCTAAATGTGTTACTATGTACTACTAATGGCATGCTATTAAAATAACTTTGGGTACCACAGTAAATCTACCTTGGAAGTGTGAGTTTAAAATGTTTGTAAAATGTTTTGTAAATATGATTAATAATGAAATATAAATAATTACAGACATTTTCCTTGTTCTTTTTTATACAGAAGATACACAGGAATTATGATGTAGATCAACTTAGATCAAGGCCATGTATGTGTGTAATACAATTGTATTATAGTACGGATATAAATGACCATACTTAGTTTTGGTAAGGTGGCTGCCAAAGAAATGTCTATCGTTTTGACGACAATGGTCAATACATAGCGGTTTACCCAGTTTTGGGGGAGGTTGCAGTAATATATATATAAATATGAATTTTGGAGTATAACTTGATAGTCTGATAGGTTTAGATTGGGAAGGATGGTGTACGCAGGGAACAGCATAAAGAAAAGTACAGGCACATACTGGGAATCAGTTCAACGGTTCAGAATTCCTGGCCATTGGTAAATAATGAGATGCAATGCTAGAATTTTGGGGTAATCTGGCTTGATAATGATAATGATAAAGAGAATTCATCCTTTTAAAGTTCAGGGAAGACACACTGACGTATGGTAAATGGAACTAGGGTGATTCACTTCGGAGTCATTGGTTTGTTTCCAATTTGACCAGATCAGTGGAGCTGTTAACATTGGGAAAAGAAGAGGCCTAATACCTCCTATTACTAGTAGCATCAAAACAGAAGGACTATAGCTATTACCATGAGAACTAGGTAGGAAGATACAAGGTGAGGAGTACATAGCCTTCCTCTCTTCCCTACTCTACTCTTTGCTGTCCCCATTAAAGCTGAGATCTGCCTCCTCTGCACAATCCCAACCTTTTACGCTAAACTCAATTCAATCTACCTGAACAAGAATACATCTACTTTGGATGTGGTACGTTAAGAAAATGAACAAGTTTTGGGTGTGCCTGGGTGGCTCAGTCAGTTCAGCATCTGCCTTTGGCTCAGGTCATGATCCCAGAGTCCTGGGATTAAGCCCCACATTGCACGGAGCTCCCTGCTCAGCAAGAAGTCTGCTTCTCTCTCTCCCTCTGCCTCTCCCCCAGCTTGTGCTCTCTCTCACTCTCTCTCTCAAATTAATTAATTAATTAATTAAACAAACAAGTTTTTAAGCATGGCATACTGTTCTTGACCGCATATATTAATTGCTGATGAATATTCACAAATTGAGAATTTTTATGTTTCACCCAGTTGCTAAGCAGTACATTCCTTTTCAGTGATATAAGGAAACATCATTTCTTAATGCATCCTCTATGATGTCTAGGAAAGCATCCCACAGAACATCTTATAAATAAACCATGTTTCATTTTATTTTGCATAGGCTTAAAGTCTTTAAATGGATTCCACAACTTCTTCATAGTAAGAACATCTTTGTTCAACAAAAGAACAAAGGATTCCATAAATTCAGTATTTCAGTATATACATTAATTCAAAATAAAAATTTTTATAGGAACATCAAAACCATCTAGTAGAGCTTTTACATTTTAAGACAGCTTATAGTAAATGCTACTCAGGGACTCGTGACATGTATTTAATGATTGTCTTCACATAGAAGCTAAGGAACAGATCAAACACTTGGAAACACTTGGAAAAGCACAAATATAATTACTTCTTCCTCTAAAGGCTTTTTGCTTAGTACCCATTTTCTAGTAGTTGGACTTGAAAATTTGTTTCTAAGTGCAATAATTTTATTTTGATAGAAATATATTTCAATCAACGTTGATTGCCATCTAATTGAACAGAGTAACATATTTACACTAATGCATATTTTGTTATATAAATTCTAGATTTTATATTTTTTAAATATTAAGGTTATAAAATATATTTTGGCTTACTGAATATCTTCCTAGTAAGATGTGTCTTCTTGGCAGAAAGAATACTGGGGTATCCAACGTATTATGAACACGCAATAAAAAGTAGAAACTAACACCTTGAAGGAAAGATTATCATTACCTATGAACTCTCAACATTAATAAAGGTGATCATTTTAAAAAGGAGATGAGTGGAGTAGAGGAAAGAAGAAATGACTCAGTGACATAAAGGTAACAACGAGTTTTTATTTGCATTTTGACTTTACTGTACTTCTTTATTACCCAAGCTATGTACTGTCTTTCACTGGGCTCAAGGTCATCATACATGCCCCCCTCCCCACGCCCTCATGCCCTTAAGTTTGCTTTTAGAAATAAATATAAATAGGTATTCTTTTTTATGGAAGTACAATTGACATACAACATTATATTAAAATAGGTGTTCTTGGCCAACCCTAAAGGCCCTCATTGGCAACCCTGTTGGGACCCCTCTCACTCTTGAAAGTTTTTTCTGTATCTTCACTTAATAAACTTCTATCACTTCACTCACACACACACAAAAAAATAGGTGTTCTTGAAAGAAGTGAGCAGGCAAGAGTAGATCAACAAATAGTACTAGAACAACTCGATATCCATACACAAAATAAAGGAACCTTATGGAGAACAAAAATGAACCTCTACATTTCCTCACACCATATGTAAAAATCAACCTAAACCAGATCATAAACTTATATGAAAATCCAAAACTATAAGACTTCTAGAAGAAAACAGAAGAAAATCTTTGCGATCTTGGGCTGGGCATAATTTCTCTGAGAGGATATGCAAAAAAACATTATTAAATAGGAAAGAAAAAAGTGATAAATTTCATTAACATTAAAAACTAAAAACTTCTGTTCTCTGGAAGACAAACATTAAGAATGAAAAGGCAAGCCAGAGACTGAGAGAAAATATTCACAACACACACATGTTAGCAAAGGACTTTACTCTTACAAAATTCAATTATAGAAAACAACCCCATAAAAAATGTGAAATGACATAAACAGGCACTTTATAAAAAATATTTACAAGTGCCTGGTAAGCACATGAAAAGATGCCCAACACCATTAGTCATCAGAGAAATACAAGTTAAAACCACAATGAGATACTATATACCCACTAGAATGGCTAAGATGAAAAAGATTGACAAGTAATGGAGATGAGTTGTTGGTGGGAATGTAAAATGGTATAACTGTTTTGTAAAATAGCTGGTAGTTTTTTAAAAAGTTAAACATACACCTATCATATAACACAGCAAATCCACTCCTAGGTATATTTACCCAAAAGAAAGGAAAATTTGAAATCGGAGGGGGAGATGAACCATGAGAAACCATGGACTCTGAGAAACAAACTGAGGGTTCTAGAGGGGAGGGAGGTGGGGGGATGGGTTAGCCTGGTGATGGGTATTAAAGAGGGCACGTTCTGCATGGAGCACTGGGTGTTATACGCAATGAATCATGAAACACTACATCAAAAACTAATGATGTAATGTATGGTGACTAACATAACATAATAAAAAAATAAAATAAATAAAATAAATTAAAAAAAAAGACTTGTGCATGAATGTTCTTGGCAGTTTTATTAATGACAAAAACTGAATATGACCCACATGTCCAACAGGTAAAACAAACTGCAGCATATCTAAAAAATGCAATACAAGACAGCAATAGAAAGGAATGAACTGTTGACACATTAACAATATGGATGAACCTCAGGGTGCCTGGGAGGCTCAGTCAGTTAAGCATTCCATTCTTGGTTTCCACTCAGGTCATGATCTCAGGGTTGTGAAACTGAGCCCCGCATCAGGCTTTGTGCTCAGCACAGTCTGCTTGAGATTTTCTCTCTCCCTCTCCTTCTGCCTCTTCCCCCTCACACTCTCCCTCTCTCTCAAATGAATTTTTTTTAAAAATGGATGAACCTCAAAACATTATGCCAAATACTGGATGTTGTATGTAAGTGATGAACCACTAAATAGTATACCTGAAACTAACATTATACTGTATGTTAACTAACGGGAGTTTAAATAAAAACTTGAAAAAGAAAAAAAAATTGTGCCAAATAAAAGATACCAAATACAAAAGAGTACATATACTAGTCTTATGTAGTATATATATAATTTATTACACCATTTATATAAAATTCTAGAACATTCAAAATTAGTTTACAGTATGGCAAATTTTATGTTATAATTATTTTATCACAATAAAATAATAAAATAGAAAAACAATCTACAGTAATAGAAAGCAAACAAGTGATTTCCCAGGATCTGGAGTTGACTGCAAAGTACAAGGAAACTTCTTGGGGTGACAGAAATGTTCTATAGACATGGATGCATACACTTGTCAAAATTCATCAAAGTGCACAGCTAAATAAAATAGATGCATTTTTTAAAGGATTTTATTTATTTATCTGACAGAGAGAGAGCACAAGCAGGGGGAGGGGGAGAGGGAGAGCAGACTCCTCACTGAGCAGGGAGCCCGACACGGGGCTGGGACCCTGGGACCATGACCTGAGCCGAAGGCAGATGCTTAACCGACTGAGCCACCCAGTCGTCCCATAGATGCATATTTGTATGTAAATTATACTTAAGTAAAATTTATTTAAAATTTTTAAAACAACAAAATTAAAAAAATTTTAAAAACACACACATACACACACAAAACTTTCCTTACAAAGGCAGGAAAAAAAGAAAGTCTGGGAAACAAAGTCTATGAAGTTCCAGTTATAAGCACATTGAAATAAGTCTTCATTTCAGTCTTTGTTACAAAAGGCCTACTGTGATGTCAGTGTATTAATTTAATATTGCTGCACAATAAATTTTCACAATCTTAGAAATTTAAAACAACACAAATTTATTGTCTCACAGTTTCCATGGGTCGGGAGTCTGGGCTGAGTTCATTGCTTAGGGTCTCACTTGAAATCAAGGTGTCAGAGGGACATGATCTCATCTGAGGCTTAGGGTTCTCTTCCAGGCTCATTCAGGTTAGCAGAATTAGGTTCGTCGTGATTAGATGGCTGGAGTTTGTTTTCTTGCTGGCTCTCTCAGCTCCTAGAGGCTGCCCTCAGTTCCTAGCCTTATGGCTTTCTCACAACTTGTCTACTATTTCAACAAATCCAGCAGAAAAATCTCCTTCAAAGGTTCACCTGATAAGTCAGGCCCACCACAGATAGCCTCCCTTTTTGATGAATTCAAAGGACATTAATAACATCTGCAAAATCTCATCTTTGCCACATAACATAATCTCATGAAAGGGCTGATATCCTATTATATTCATAGATTCTTCCATGCTCAAGGGAAGTTGACTAGATAAGGTATGCACATAAGGAGGACAGGAATCTTCGGGGCTATTCAGAATTCTGCCTACCATCGTCTGCCCTCTGGCACTCAGTAATTCATTCCCCCCCAAAGGAAAAAGAAGTTCACTCCCTCCCAAGGTTCCCTTCCCCTGCCATTACACTGGCAGTTCAAAATCCATGATCTTATCATCTAAATCATCTATATGTGGTACAAATAATGCTCCTGGGTATAATCCATTAAGTACAGCTCCTCGAAGAAGCACAATTCCTCTTGGCAGACCTGGGAAACTAAAGAGACCAGTTGTCTGTCCCCAACACTCCCATCACAAAATGGTGGACCAGGCATAGAACAGTTAGAGATATTTCAGTTCAAAACTTCCATTTTTAAAAAAAACTTCCATCCTTGCCTTTTCATGAAAGGTATAACAAACTTGTAGGTGAGTAATTTTATCAGCCTGCTTCCTAACAGAATTTTGCTGGGTCTTAGCCTCTGCTGTTTGTTAGAGTAGCACCACCCTTGATTCTACAACCTGTCTTAGTTCTCTGTTCTTGCATATAACAAATTACCACCAATTCAGCAGCTTAAAACAACAGACATTTACTATCTCCCTGTTCCTGTAGATCAGAACTACAAGCATGGTTTATCAGGTTTTCTGCTTATGGGCATGCCAGGCTGCATCCCAGGTATTTCCTGGAGCAAAGGGCTTATCAGAAGAATTGCTGGAGAAAGATCTGCTTCCAAGCTCATTGAGGTTGTAGGTAAATTCCCATTCCTTGCACTTATATAACTGAGGCTACTGGCCCTAAACGCCGTATCATAGCAACTTCAAGGCAAGCAGGAGAGTCTTGCAGTCAGCTAAGATCAAGTCTTACATAACAACATAATCATGGAAATGATCTCCTGTCACTTTTACATCCCATCACTTTTGCCATATTCTTTTGGCTAGAAGCAAGTCACAGGTTCTGCCCACATCTAAGGAGAGAGGATTATACAAAGGCATGACTCATTGGGCGCCATGTTAGTATGTTCCTTTGTCTCCGTTATTTTCTTCAACCTGAGAAAAACTGCTATGGTCTTTCACATTTCTAGCATTTGGCACAGAGCCTAACACAGAGGAGCTCTAGATAATTTAAAGCTGCAATTATCAAACCTATGATTTCAGGATCCCTTTTATACTCTTAAAAAACATTATTGAGACTTAAAAAAAATTATTGAGGACCTGAAAGAACTTTTGTTTATATGGGTTATATGTATTGATTTTTAGTAAGACATTTAAAACTTCATTTACTGATTCATTAAAAAGTAGTAAACTCATTATATGTTAACGTACATAACATTTTTTAAGATTTTTTTAAAAGATTTTATTTTTATTTATTCGAGAGAGAGAGAGAATGAAAGATAGAGAGCATGAGAGGGAAGAGGGTCAGAGGGAGAAGCAGACACCCTGCTGAGCAGGGAGCCCAATGTGGGACTCGATCCTGGGACTCCAGGATCATGACCTGAGCCGAAGGCAGTCGCTTAACCAACTGAGCCACCCAGGTGCCCCATTTTTTAAGATTTTATTTATTTACTTGAGAGAGTGAGAAAGAGAGACAGAGAATGCACACAAGCCAAGGGAGGGAAAGAGAAGCAGACTCCCCATTGAGCAGGGAGCACGACACAGGACTCAATCCCAGGACTCCAGGATCACTACCCGAGCTGAAGGCAAACGCCCAACCGACTGAGCCACCCAGGTGCTCAACGGACATAACATTTTTTTAAATAATTATATTATCCAAAAAAATGTGAGAAGAGTAGCATTGTAAAACAAAGATTTTGCTAATCTTTTTCACGCCTGGCTTAATGGAAGACAGCTAGACTCTCATACCTGCTTCCACATACAATTACACATCATACAGCCTCTGGAAAATGCCACTGTAGAAGGCAATGAATGTCTCCATATTATTGCACATATAGTTTGACCTTATAGGTGCCCCGAAAGGATCTTAAGGAACTACAGGGATCGCCAGACCACACTTTAAAACCACTGCTTTAAATAATTGTCATAAGTTGAGGTAAGGAAGTCGTTTTAATTCACTCGAAAAGTTTTCGAGTGCCTACTCTGCGCCAGCTACTGTTCAAAGTAAACTAGATAGATCAGGTCCTGTCCTCGGGGTACTCAGGGTACGGTGACAGAAAGATCAGGAACCGCTTCTGTTGACATTTGAGCTGAGACTTAAGTGAAAGAGGTCACGCCATGCAGAGATCTGGGGAAAGAGAGTTCCTGGCAGAAAAAGGGGGCCCTGCCTCTCTGGAATGTAGGCAGAAGAATCGGGTCATAAGAGGTCAGACAGGTGGGCAGGACCAGATCTGGCGGGGCCAGGTAAGGAATTAAGAGTTTTAAGTCTACGGGCGCCCGGGTGGCTCAGGTCATGATCCTGGGGTCCTGGGATCGAGACCCGCATCGGGCTCCCTGCTCGGCTGGAGGCCTGCTTCTCCCTCTGCCACTCCCCCTGCTTGTGTTCCCTCTCACGCTGTCTCTCTCTCTCTGTCAATTAAGTAAAATTAAAAAATTTAAAATAAAAAAAGTTTTAAGTCTAAATTTCTTGACTGTAGCAAAATGGAGGAAGAGGGTGGAATGGCTTAAGGTTGTGTGTTTGGAGCTAGGAAAGTCACTCAGAGCTCAAGCACACGCTCCTGGGCCGGGGCCAGTTTGGCTCCTCCCAGACGCCCGACCCGGCCTGGAGCGTCAAATCCGCTTAATGACGCGACTGGGGGCGGAGGGGTTGGGGAAGAGCGCGTCCTACCTCAGGAAGTTTGGATCTCGGCGCCCGCCGTAGACGTCGTGACAGAGGCGGCCCGTTGCCTGGGAGCCAGTGAAACGCCACTCGGCCTCCGCCGCTGTGGAGAGTGCCAGCGTTGGTCCTCGGTCACCATGTCGGTGCTGGACGCGCTTTGGGAGGACCGGGATGTCCGCTTCGACGTCTCCTCGCAGTGAGTCGCTCCCGGGGCCTGTAGAGGGCGCCGCAGCGCGGTTTCAGGAGGAGCCTGCGCCCCCGCAGAGCTCACGGCCCTCGCGAGAGTGGGAGGAGGTTTGCTCCTGTGGTCTGCTCGCCGGGAGATCCCGGACTGGCCCGACCACTGCGGGAAGGCGTCTCCGTTAAACCGTTTCAGTCCAGGGCGACCCCAGCCCGCCGGGGAAGCTGAGCCCAAATACGTCCGGGACCATGTAGGGCTTGGGCGTCCAGTACACCCAAGTGAGCTTAGAGTGCCGGTTTCCTGTGGTGGAGAGACGCTGGGCAGGGACTCAGGAGACCAGGGTTCTGAACCTGGGCCTGGAATAGCGACACACCTTGTGGTCGCTATCCTAAGCTTGAGCCTCTTTGTCTGTAAAACAAGGGAGGTGGGAATAAAGATCCTCCAAAATTCCTAACCACGCAGACTTTTATTTCCATAATAAGCTTTCATTTAAATCACCAATGGAAAGAAGGAACTACTTTTTGGAACCTCTCAATAGAAACTCTGGGTTTTTGGGGGGAGGGGAGGTTTGTTGGGTTTTTTTTTTTTTTTTTTAAGCTCACGCTTTAAAGAAAGAATACTTAAAATCCTCCTACCCAAAGACCAGGGGGAAAATGCCCATTGAGATATTAACTGTTGGAAGACCGTGAAGCTAAGATTCTAGGGTTAATGGAATGAAGCTTCTTAGCCACTTCTTATGATTCCTTATTATGACCAAAACCTTAGAAAATGAAATAATTTCCTAGGCTTAGTTGTAGCTAGATATCTAATAATAACATCTTAGATCCTTTAAAAAGTTGTGAGGGAAGGGAATTTATAAAATTATAAACGATGGTTACATATTGCACACATTCTGTGATTTTCTATTCTTGGAGGGTTCTTAATCCAAGCAAAAGTCCATTTCATGAATAATTCCATTTTATTGAACATTTATCAAATGCTTACTATGTGCTAGTTACTGTGCTGATAGCTAGAGATACAAAAATAATAAAATATTACCTGCCCCCCATTTTAGTGCAGGAGATACACACAGACAACTATTTTTAAAAATGTGGTAAATAGCATCCTGAAAAAAATGAACAAGAAGCTGGGGTATCATAGAAACAGAATAGTTCATTTTGCTTGGGGAAGGCCTTGAAGAAGAAATAATATTTGAGTTCAACCCTGAAGATTGGACAGGGTCTTGTCAGGATAGACAGAAGGAGAGTATTCCAGAAAAAAAAAAAAAAACATTAGGAGCATAGTCTTGGAAGTATAAACGTCATTGGCTGGAAGGCAGGGTCGGCAGGTAGAGGATGGAGGAACAAACAGGTAGATTAGCCAAAATGTTTAGCTGAGGATTTTGGACGTCATTTTCTAGGCAGGAAAATTCTTAAGCAGGGAAGTTATATTATGATTATATCTGTATTTTCAGTAGGTAATTGAGTCAGCTGTATGGAGAATGTGTTAGAAGGCTTTACCAAATATTCTGCCGTTTTTGTTTTAGGACACTCTGGAATGCATTCTATCAGTCAGCAAACTATTTTTCACTCCTTATTTCCTTTTATTTCCTGTATCTAATTGTTTGCCAAGTCCTGATCATGCTTTGCTTTAACTTGCTCCTTCCATAACTGCCTGACTTCCTTTCCTCTACTCAGAAACCTCTGAGGGTTCTCCATTGTCCATAGGACAAGGCCCATACCTATCCGACTAGCATTCAGAGGTAGTGGCATATATTTCTCACTACCTCGTAACATGGATCTTCTTCCCTTGCCAGGCCCGTCTTTCCACATTCCCTTATCATTTCTTTTTTCTGGTCTTTAATCATGGACTCTCCTCCCTCTCTCTCTTATTTCTCCAAATCCTACCTCTCCTATTTCAGGCTTCTCTACATGTCCCTGGTCACTCCAGGCCCCAGTGGTCTCCAGATTCTTAAAGTTCTTAAGCCCTTATTTTCAAATGCATGAGCATGTGGTACTATTTCATTTATACTGTTGGCTGTTTTATGTGCATAAATCTCTTCTCTCCTTAACTAGATTGTAAGTGGGTATAGTTGTAGCTATTAAAGCCTTGATATTTACTTTAGACAAATGAAAACAAGACCTGGAGAAGTCCTTATTGATTGTTTAGATTCAATTGAAGACACCAAAGGAAATAATGGGGATAGAGGTGAGTATATTTTCTAATATTTTTTATATTTCTGGTTTGATTTACAAATGTTAAATCATACTAGCTGGAGAATAAGATATGAAACAGCATTATATGTAAATGTAATTGTGACAGTGAAAGAGTTAAATCCACATAAGACTTTTCTCAGACTTAAACAGGAGAAAAGGTGGGTATTAAACCTGTAGCCAGGGAATACAGGTTCTTTCTCGGAACTTTGGTCCTTCAGTAAGTCCCAGTTTTGACATCAGCTTTCTCCAACATAACTGTTAAAACTCTGGGATCCCTGTTTGTAAGGGGCATGGAATAGTTCTGACTTTTGAATCTGCCTCCCCACACAAAGAATATGACATCATAGAACATAAGTAGGTCACAGCTGTGCTATCTGGAGCCATGCTTCCTTTTAAGAAATCCAAGAGTAATTCACAATTCCCCAGACTGACACCTGGAGATGGACATGTGGAGAGCAAATTTAGTGCTGTATTGTGAAGTCTATTTGTAGGTTAAGCACTGAAAAGTCCTGTGAGACATTTATGTATGTCATTGAGGAGCAGCCAGAGTTGGACTCTGGACTCCCTCTCAAACCAAATTTTCCAAAGGCTGGAACTTTGAAAAGTCCAGGCTGCACACAACAGCTGTACATAGAGTCAGTATCCAGTGACCAGGTCTTGTAAGTATCATTACTGTTGTTTTTGGGGGAAAAAATAGGGGATGAGTGGGCAGCCGAGTATATCTGAGAAGGTTTTTTAGAGGAAAGGAGGTTTAGGAGGATGGGTCATAAACCTCTTATTGAAAAGAGTAAGCAGGGGCAAAGGAGCTGACCTCCTTCAGGTGAGAAAGATCAGTAAATCCTAGAGTCTCCACAGTAACCCTTATTGGGAGAACATGCTCACTGCAGCCTTTCAAGTGGCCACTTGCTCTCTTAGTCTTTCTTCTGGTCTGCTCTGGGGTGGAATGTGAGCAGCAGGTTTAGTTGTGGGCCTTTCTTCCCTGTGAAGGGCACCTGTCGTCACCACCAGCTACAGGCAGATCCTGTCAATGGCAAGGGCCCATCCTTAAAAGAATGCTTAGATCACATTTATGAAATGCTTCCTAGTGTCGGGCAGGCCCAGGTGAGAGTGAGGTGTGAAGGTGTGGCAGCAAACAAGAAGTCTTAGTTTGTGCCTTTGAGGACCTTTGAGAGTGCAATAATAATCTCTAGATATCTGGATCTTGACAAATGTGAATTAACTTAAGGAAGCCAAGAGAAAATTCGGTTCTCATACAGACTGGCAGGAACTCTTATGTGACAGTCCATCCACCAGTCCAGACAAAGACTATGGGTACTAGAACATTTTTCAATTCATTGAGTACTCATTGAGTGCAGAATCTTATACTAGGATTTTGGAATAGAGGGGTCAAAACACCTCCCTGGCCAGAAGTATCCATCACAGTGAGTGCCTGAAATCTTCCTATTCATAAAAATAACTATGTGTACTCACCTCAGAAACAGTTCCCCAGAAAATAGAATATTACAGGAAGGCATAGAGCTTCTGGTTAATAAGAAGGTAGAAAAGAGAAGGGGACTCCTGCCTTCTCCTGCCATCTTCCTTCCCAGCAGTTTGAAAATGACCCAATTAAGGCATTCATTAAGTTCAGGAGACCCGTGTTAAAACTATAAATACCCCAAAAGATTAGCACATTTAATCCATTTCAACTGTAAGTACCCTGACATGAAATTATCAGATTAGCTTTATACATTGAAGCTGAATGGGAATGAAACAGCCGTATTTCAGTGTTTGAGATTAGGAAAAACAGGGACAGTTATTATTTTGGTGTTTGGAAAGAGAGTAAAGTCCATGCCTAGGACACTGGGTTTGTAGCGATAGGATGAGGCCTTTCAGCAAGAAAGAGGCAACTTAAGAATGATAGAGATTTGTAGGAAATGTACCAAGAACAGAAAAATAGGTAATCAGACTTGGTCACTGACTTTACTTACCACTCCATAATTGTTCCTGGAATCCTCTAGTAGACAAATAACAAAAAGAATCAAAAGATGTGGTAGGCTTATAGTCCAGTTGTGGAGACATAATGTTACTTACATGAAATGGTGTAAGGAAAACATAAATCAGTGTATCTATAATAACAAAATAAATCATAAAAATTGGTTTGTAAAGAATTAAAATATTAAAAAATAACAATAGTTAACATTTTGAATGTTTACTCTTTGCCAGTCACTGTTCTGAATCTTTTACATAATATGTGTAATATCATTTAATAATAAAATTAATAATAAAAAATGAAGTGGATGTTGTCACCCTTTTTCTTAATAAGGAAACTAAGGAACAGAGGTTAATTAACTTTTCCAAAGCCACATAGCTACCAAATGATGAACCAAACAGCCTACATTGCTTTCCAAACTGCTAGGATCACATTATTCTCTTCTCAGAAATTTTCAGTTCTCTCCAATCCCAATTCTAAACCCCAACTCTGCCTCCATTGCTAACAGATCTAAGTCTGACTTTCTCTCTTTTAAATTTTTATTTTAATTCCAGTTAGTTAACAGTGTTATATTAGTTTCAGGTGTGCAATATAGTGATTCAACAGGTCCATGCATCACAGGTGCTCATCACAACATGTGCACTCCTTAATCCCCATCACCTGTTTCACCCAAGGCCTTCCCCCACACTCTTGGTAACCATCAGTTTGTTCTCTATAATTAAGAGTCTACCTCTTGGTTTCTCTCTATCTATCTCTCTATTTCTTTTTTCCCTTGTTTGTTTTGTTTCTTAAATTCCACTTATGAGGGGCACCTGGGTGGCTTAGTCCTTAAGCGTCTGTCTTCGGCTCAGGTCATGGTCCCGGGGTCCTGGGATCAAGCCCCACATTGGGCTTCCTGCTCGGCGGGAAGCCTGCTTCTCCCTCTCCCACTCCCCCTGCTTGTGTTCCTGCTCTTGCTCTGTCGCGCTCTCTCTCTGACAAATAAATAAGATCTTTAATATTAAAAAAAATCCACATATGAATGAAATCATACGGTATTTGTCTTTCTCTGACTTTGCTTAGCATTATACTCTCTACCTCTGTCCACGTCATTGCAAATGGAAAGATTTCATTCTTTATGGCTGAATAATATCCCATAGTTTATATATACCACATCTTCTTTATCCATTCATCAACCAATGGGCACTATATCTTGGCTGTTGTAAATAATGCTGCTATAAACATAGGGGTGCATGTATCCATTTAAATTAGTGTTTTTGTATTCTTTGGGTAAATACCCAGTAGTGTGATTTCTGGATCGTAGGGTAGTTCTATTTTTAACTTTTTGAGGAACCTCCATACTGTTTTCCAAAGTGGCTGCACCAATTTTCATTCCCACCAAGAGTGCATGAAGGTTCCTTTTTCTCCATATCCTCACCAACACATGCTGTTTCTTGTGTTGTAGATTTTAGCCATTCTGACAGGTGTGAGGTGATGTCTCATTGTAGTTTTGATTTGCATTTCCCTGATGGTAAATGATGAATATCTTTTCATGTGTCTCTTGGCCATCTGGATGTCTTTGGAGAAATGTCTGTTCATGTCTTCTGCCCATTTTTTAATTGGATTATTTGTGTTTTGGGTGTTGAGTTTTACAAGCTCTTTATATATTGTGGATACTAACCCTTTATCAGATGTCATTCGCAAATATCTTCTCCCATTCCATAGGTTGCCTTTTGGTTTTGTTATTGTTTCCTTTGCTGCAAAGAAGCTTTTTATTTTTATTTAGCCAGTAGTTTATTTTTGCTTTTGTTTCTAAGTCTGAATTTCTGGATCTAGCATTGAAGAACTTCTAGTTTGTCCACAAAGAGTCTTTCTTGCTTATGCCACTGGCTTACATTTGTCCCTCCAGGTCCAGCATCCATCACCCTTTCCCCCTTGCCCTGGAAAAATGACTTGTGTAGACTACATCAGGGGGCTCTTATGCACTGTAGCTTTGGGTTGGAAGAGCCATTCCAGAAGATCAAAGGGAGGCAGGAGAGTGAGGTCTGGGTATTTATTCCCCTGGTTCTTTCTTCTCAAGGTATTCAGCTGTGCAGGACTTCCAGATTTGGCTAACTGTTCCCTGTCCTTGTCCCATTGGGCCCGGGGTGGTAACAGGTTTGCAGCACTCACTTATGGTTCCTGACACCCCACCCATACCTTTATAATAGTCATTTTATAAATAAACTTCAGTTACTCTAATTTGAGTGTGCCATCTGTTGTCTGTTTGACCTCAACCGATAGATGCAGTGTCTACTCTTCTATGATCTTGAGTGAATCTTATACTCTTGCCATGATGGGTTATTTATTTTTTGTCAAATATATTATGTTATGTTCCACAGTTTCTCTTGAGAAGGCCTTCCTTTATTTTGGTAACCGCCTTGTATCATCTCACTCTAGCATTCATACAAGCTTAGTTTCTCTGATTTTGGATATTCTGGAGGTTTTCAGGGAGGAAGAAGTATTACCTGGCTATAGATTACTCATCAAAAGAATTCTATGGTTATAATTTGTTGAAGAAATGTTGGTTAAAGTTAAGTGAGTTTTATTCAGGATATCACAAAGTTATGCTAAAATGTTAATTACATTATAAATCCGTAAGACAGTTTACCATGCTCAGATTTACTTGACTTTTTTTTCTAGAGCATTTATAGGGACTACTGTTTCATAAGACACACTTTGAGAAATGAAGTTTATCTAACTCTCTATTTCAGTATAAGAACATCAGTCTGAAGTTAGGAATGAAAAGCATAAAGCCTTAAGCAGACTTCAGCCTGGTCATAACTTCATATGAGCAAAAATTTTTTGCTTATTGCAAAAAAATGGGTTTATAAGTGTCGCACCTGTAAATGAGAACTGTTAAGAGAGCAGTCCTGTGGCAGAGATTAGTGTATATATGAAAGTCCTTTGAGAAGTATGATTTCATTAAATGGCTTTGTAATTATTCTATCACATACTCATTCTCAGTTGTGCACCTATGACCTGCCAGGACTCCCAGAACAGCTTCCACCAAGACAAAAATCCAAGACACAGTTCTCTGTGCTAATTTGAGTCAAACCAAGCTGTTGACATTGAATACCTGTATCCCTTCTGTAACTATCAGATTTTGTTTCTCTGGGATTGTGAATCATGCATTGTATACTACACAGGATAGATACGAGCCATAAACATGTTCAGTTGATAAATGTATGAGAACATCTGTGGGGATTACTGCCGTTACTGAGCTAGAGGTTCCATGTTTACCTCTTTCTGTACTGTAAAAATGGGTCCTTACTTTAACCTATTTTTTGGTTTGTTTGCTCTTAGGTAGACTCTTAGTAACAAATTTAAGAATTATCTGGCATTCTTTGGCATTACCCAGAGTCAATCTTTGTAAGTATCTTTGTTAGATTACACTAAAGAAAAAAAAATACTTTGTCAGGTGAACTTGCACAGTGGCTTTTGATAACCAAAAAAGCTATACCATGAAATATGCGGAAAACTTAAATTGATAAAAACTTTAGCAATCTTAGACTAACCACAGACTGTACCATTTTGCAAAAGAAATATTTTTCAGTCCGTTTTGTCTCTTGGACATACACGAGATTAGTGCTTTTACACTGAATGGTTTTTGTTCTTTGCTTATCTTTGACAACTTGCTGTGACCTGTTTCAACTAATCCCAAAGAAGGGAGATCTAAATTCTAATAAAAGTGCAACCTTCCATTGTGTTCACTTTTGTTTTACTTATATTTTTTAAAATTATTTTAGATTGTCCAGCTAGACTTTTTCTCTTGAGGTACTGGTGCTAAAATGTTCAGTAAATAATACTGTATAGGTTTTAGAGAAGCAAACTTCCTTTCTTTCTTCCTTAGAGAAGCTTTGAATGTTGTTTGTCCGAAGAAGCAGAATTCACTTTTAGGTCTTTTAATTATTTAACTTAAATTTGTAGTAATTTATTAAAATGTTTTAAAGTTGTACTTTCCATATATTTAATTTTTAACACTTAAAGTTCTGTATATAGAGGTTTTTATCTCTCAGTATATTATATCATGTTCTTGAAATTCTTTGCTTTTGAATTTTAGCTATAGGTTACAACTGCATATTGAACATTACAACAAGGACTGCTAACTCTGTAAGTCTGAAAAATTTACTGAAATATATATAGTGAAGAAACATTAGATATTTGAGATTGGACTTTGTTTTCACTGTAAATGGGAAATTGCTCTTGAAATCTGAACTTTTAAATAAATTTGTCCTTACAGAAATTACGAGGCCAGACTGAAGCTCTTTATATACTAACAAAATGTAATAGTACTCGTTTTGAGTTTATATTTACAAATTTGGTTCCTGGAAGTCCTAGACTTTTTACTTCTGTGATTGCAGTACACAGGTATGGTAATACTTTATGGATTATTGAATAATTTTAAGGCAATTCTATGATAATAGAGGTTTAGAGGATAAAGTGTGTAAGTATGGTACCATTTTCCTCCAAGCTCAGAAAATTGCAATATTCTGAAGATAGATAGAAGAACATTCTGCATTATCATTTAATAAGCACTTTGAAAGTATTTATAAAACAATAAGACTACTGAAGATTCATAAAAATTTCTACTTGAAGATTCTATTAAATTTTTAAGCTACCAAGGTAGTTACAGTGAAATAGAGAGTTCATTCAATATAGATAACCAAGTTGGATAATTCAGTTAATGAATTTAAAAAGATTATTTTAGGGGAACCTGGGTGACTCAGTCAGTTAAACCTCCAACTCTTAGTTTTGGCTCAGGTTGTGATCTCAGGGTCATAAGATTGAGCCCCACCTCGGGCTCTGCACTCAGTGCAGTCTGCTTGAGTTTCTCACTTCCTTTCCCTCCCTTCCCCCTCCCCGCACTCTGTCTCTCTCTAAGATAAATAAATCTTAAAATATATATATTTTACTAGCAGTAGAAGGCATGTCTGGGTATTTCCCCAAAGAATTTTGTTGTTGTTTTCTTTTGTGGTTGTTTGTTCATTTGTTTGCTAAATTATTTTCACTACCTTAGCTCTTTCTTTTTTTAAGATTTTATTAATTTACTTGAGAGAGAGAGAGCACAGAGGGAGAAGGAGAAGCAGACTCCCTGCTGAGCAAGGAGCCCGACGTAGGGCTCCATCCCAGGACTCTGGGATCATGACCTGAGCCGAAGGCAGCTGCTTAAGTAACTGAGCCACCCAGGGGCCCCGCTCTTTTCTTTCTTTCTTTTTTTTTTTTTTAATTCTATAAGGAAATGCAAGTTGACATTTTCTCATTTCCAAGATATGTAGAAACAACATATTTGCACATAATTTTTTGGGTGTAACTCAGCCTCAATCCACGTGTCATAAATTGCTTTGCAGGAATATTTTTCTAATGTCACAATTTCATTATTCAGTGCTGCACATTGTGCTCATATCATTTCCTCCGAGTTAATCTACAAAGGGTGGCAGCTGGGGAACTGCAGAAAATATGGAATGCTTCACAAATTTGCATGTCATCATTGTGCAGGGTCTATGCTAATCTTCTCTGTAACATTCCAGTTTTAGTATATGTGCTGCTGAAGTGAGCACCTTAGCTCTTAATTTTTAATCAGCCCTAAGTACGATGATTTTTTAAAAGCTTGGCTAAGATGACAGGCTGTTACACATATGCACAAATTAAGACTCACACACACAGAAATATATATGCTATTGTTTTAATTTGCATTTCTTTATTACTAGTGATGTTGACATTTTTCTCCTTTTTTGGCTATTTACAGTTTTCTATTATAAATTTCTTAATTATGTCCTCATCTGTCATATATGTTGCAAATTTATTTCTTAGTTTCCTAGTTATTTGATTTTATATTTTGTTGATGATTTTCTAATCTACATAATGGTTTAAATTTTTTTTTAAAGATTTTATTTATTTATTTGCTAGAGAGAGAGAGCATAGGCGAGAGAGAATGAGCGAGAGCACAAGCAGGGGGAGCTGCAGGCAGAGGGAGAAGTAGGCTCCCCACTGAGCAGAGAGCCCAATGCAGGACTCGATCCCAGGACCCTGGGATCATGACCTGAGCCAAAGGCAGCTGCTTAACTGACTGAGCCACCCAGGCATCCCATGGTTTAAATTTTTTGAGACATAACTCATATAATATAAAATTTACCATTTTAAAGTTTACAGTTTGGGGGGTGCCTGGGTGGCTCAGTTGGGTAAGTGTCTGCCTTTGGCTCGGGTCATGATCTGGGGGTCCTGGGATGGAGTCCCGCAGGGAGCTGAGCAGGGAGCCTGCCTCTCCCTCGGCCTCTCCCACTCATCCCCTCCCACTTGTGTGCTCTCTCTCACTCTGCTCTCTCTCAAATAAAATCTTTTTAAAAAATAAATAAGGTTTACAGTTTGATAGTTTTAGTATTTCACAAGATTGTGCAGCTATCATCACTACCCAATTCTGGAATATTTCTGTCACCCCAGAAAGAAACTCTTATAGTCCTATAGTCCCCATAGTCCTTCCCCATTCCCTCCTCTTCATAGCTCCTGGCAACCACTGATTTTCTTTCTTTCTCTATGGATTTGCTTATGTGGGACATTTAATATAAATGGAATTATACAATATAGTGGCCTTTTATATCTGACTTATTTCACTTACATAATGTTTTCACTGACCATCCATGTTACAGCATGTATCAGTACTTCGTTCTTTCCTATAGCTAAATAGCATTACATTGTATGAACATATTTTGTTTACCCACTAATTGTTGATAAACATTTGGATTGTTTCTACTTTTTAGCTATTATGAATATTTTTCAGTTCTGTTGGACATATATCTAAACCTTATGAGCTCTTTATTTTACTTTACTTAGAAATATAATCTGAAGATGAGTATGAAAGGAGTATATAAGCTGCTTTTCTTCAGTAGTATAAAAATAAGTGTTCCCCTTACAGCATAAATAGTTTCCATTTTGTCCACTGGTTAAACATTGATGATTACAGCACTAAAGGAAATTAAGATTTATAAGCAAATGCTCAAATCCTCCTCTTTCACAATTTATATGTTAGGTTAATTAAAGTTAAAATCACAAGTTTAACAATGAGTATTATGATTTATATAAATGATTTCTAAAGTTATTCAGGCTGAGAAAATCCTTTAGTTTTATTAAGTGGGTAAATTCGCCTATAATTTTGAGGGGTAAAATTATAATTAATCAAATGTTATAATAAAACTAATCCAAAAACTTATAATAAAACTAATCAGGGGCGCCTGGGTGGCTCAGTCATTTAAGCATCCTGACTCTTGATTTTGGCTCAGGTCGTGATTTCATTGTTGTGAGATTGAGCCCCATGATGGACTCCACACTCAGCGGGGAGTCTGCTTGAGGTTCTTTCTGTTCCTCTCCTTCTTCCTCTCCCTCTGTCCCTCCCCCTGTTTGTGTGTGCTCTCTCTCTTTTGCTCTCTCTCAAATAAATAAATCCTTAAAAAAACTAATCAAAACTAATAATACAGAACTTTCTTCTGTATTTATTATTTATCAATAGGAAGACATGGAGAGAAAACAAAGTTAGAGGGATTTTATATATATTTTATTTGTGTGTGTATATATATATATAAATTGCACACAGACACACTGTCCTAGGGTCCCTTTTGGAGTTGGTACAGAATCATTCCAATTTCCTCTATAGAGGTAGCTGTGAGCACAATGTTTGTAGTTGCAACGAGAAAAGTAATTGTACTCCCAATTGTGCCTTTGACTAAAAGGTGCCTTTGACTAAAACAGAAATGGAGGGAAGCATTTTTTTTTAAAGATTTTATTTATTTATTTGAGAGAGAGAGCATATGAGAGGGGGGAGGGTCAGAGGGAGAAGCAGACTCCCTGCTGAGCAGGGAGCCCAATGCGGGACTCGATCCCAGAACTCCAGGATCATGACCTGAGCCGAAGGCAGTCGCCCAACCAACTGAGCCACCCAGGTGCCCAGAGGGAAGCATTTTGATAGGGAAAAATAATTTCCATGTCTGTTATATGGAAGCATTGTTTTTCAGCTTAAAGAGAAAATGTTTCCTCTCATTTGTGCTGTATGATACATGTTGTCTTAAAAATTAGACCTCCAAAAATAGGTTACTGAAATACTACACTAAAATGATAAAGTCTATAAAAGACTGTGACACCAAAATTTATTGAAAAGCAAATTTTTAAATTTATTGTGATAATTACTTGAGTGATATACATAAGTATTAATAAGTGTATATTTTGGTAGATAAGTAAACATAACCTAGGAAAACCACATTTTCAGTTTGGGTTGGTCTTTGTTCTTTTTTATAGAGCATATGAAACTTCTAAAATGTATCGTGATTTTAAATTGAGAAGTGCACTAATTCAAAATAAGCAACTAAGATTATTACCACAAGAACATGTATATGATAAAATCAATGGAGTATGGAATTTATCCAGTGATCAGGTATTGTGCAAAAAGCTAATGAACCTTTTGGGTCAGTACTTTGGTAATCATTTTTCCATTGTCACTGAGTTTGAATATTCACTTAACTCTGTTAAAATTAGCATTGTATCTCCTGATAAGCTAATATTATAGCTCTTGATATGAAATGATATTCTGATTTTCATGTTTTTATGGGTTTGTGTTCTTTTTAGCAACACTTGTTGTACATAGAATTTACAGGTGGAGTGGTCCTTGAGATTATCTAGTTCAGTCTCCATTCACATATAGACTAAAAACTCAGGCCCCAAAGAATTAAGTGACTTCACACATCTAGTTCATCTGGGAACTGTGTTCTTCCCCACATGCTGCACTACTCTCAACATCTTGATAACTTATGCTGATGGAAGATAGCCATGAGGTGGACAGTCGTGGAAGACTTTTAATCTGGTCTTTTAGGGGCACCTGGCTGGCTCAGTTGGAATAGCATGCAACTCTTGATCTCGGGGTTGTGAGTTCAAGCCCCATGTTGGGTGTATTTTATTTAAGAATAAAATCTTAAAAAAAAAAAAGAAAATCTGGCCCTTATGGAATTAAACGTAGAACTCATTTGGTGATTCCTATATCCATTATCATAACTTCTTATTTGCTCTTGAAGTTATGACCAGTTAAAACATCTAAGTTGGAATTAAGTAACACATCAATTTCTAAAGAAAAATTTTCTCTTACCTAAGAATAGTTTCCAGCCTCTGTGTTACACCCTAGGTTAGACTGATAACCTCTGGAGTAAAGCTATAGCATTTGAATGAAGAGCTTCTTGCTAAACATTGAATCATAAACTTAAGTTGTAATTAAATTTTGCTCATTTGAAAAGTTCTAGTTTTGGGGCACCTGGGTGGCTCAGTCATTAAGCGTCTGCCTTTGGCTCCAGTCATGATCCCAGGGTCCTAGGATCAAGCCCCACATCGGGCTCCCCACTACGCGGGAAGCCTGCTTCTCGCTCTCCCACTCCCCCTGCTTGTGTTCCCTCTCTCGCTGTGTCCCTCTCTATCAAATAAATAAATAAATCTTAAAAAAAAAAAAAGTTCTAGTTTTAAACACTGATAATGGTTCTGTAGTATATAGACAGCTCTACATCTGAGTAAGTCCTCATCAGGATTCAGCAGTCTTTTTACTCTAATGGGCCAGATGGTAAATATTTTAGGCTTTGCAGGTCATACCATTTCTGTCATAACTTCTCAGACTTGCCATTGTAGTGTGAAACCAGCCAAAGGCAACAAATGAGCATGGCTATGTTTCAATAAAACTTTGTTATGGACGCTGAAATTTGAATTTCATACAGTAGTCATGTATCATGAATTATTATTCTTTTGACTTCTTTCCAGCCATTTAAAAATCTAAAACTTGGTTTATGGGGCCAAGAAACTTTGCTTCTTGGCTTGTGGGCCATACAAAATGAGGCAGCAGGCCAGATTTGTCCCGCAGACCATAGTTTACAGATCCCTACCTTAGGTCATAGCTTAGATGTCAGTTTCTATAAGCTTCCCTCTGTATGTTACTGATGCAAGCTATACTTAATTACCACTTTACATTGTTCCTGCTCTAAAATACTGAGCTTGTCTGTACCCCAACATTAGTAGGCTTTATAAGGGTAGGGGTGGAATCACTCTGTTAGATCCTTACCATCTAGCACCACACCACAGGCATTTTAAATTAATTAAGATGTTCAGGATTATCAGAAATATTTTACTGAAAAGAGGAATGTTATTGTTAACCTAACTTATGTTTATTAAATATAAAATATGCCCTCCTGTTCTTTTAAAAAATCCTTAGTTTTGCAAGTTGCTCTCTTCTAAAATAAGAAGAAAGAATGACATAAATAATTATTCCCTATAAAATTAGACTTAGTACTGTTTAATGGGACGTGGGCCAGGAAAAGGGGGCTAAAATTTTTTGTATAACAATTTTTTTGCAAGATGAGAGTAGAGGAGGGAAATCTAGACACTTACACATATGTTTATTAACTTAATTATAATTAAGAAATAGGTGGTCTTTTCTGATGTTTCAAACCTGGTCATCCCAGAAGAGGACTTTTCAGGTTTTGGGTTTGTAAGTTAATGTTTTGTGTCCAAACTCAGCGTATAAAATAAATTCCTCTGGGAGTATATGGTGGGGAGGAGGTGGAGGTGGAGGTGGATAATGATACGGATAAATGGTAGAGGTGGCTAATTTTGGTGCCATGTACTAGGTATTACAGATTTTTTTAGACCATTTAGTTACCATACTGGAGTAATTTTGAGTAGATGTTGAGGGGCCATATAATTGGAAGACAGTTTTGATTTATAGTTAGTATTGAAAAGCTGTAAAACATTTCTTGTGGACTAATGGGGGTTATCACATAAGTTTTGTCTTTCTCTCACCACAACTTCCTTGTCTTAACTTATCCCAGGTTTTGAATAAGAGTTGTAATAAGATCTAACACTGCAGAATGCTTACTATGTGTCAGACACTGTGATAAGGGCTTTATTTATAGGGGTTATTTTATCAAATCTCCATTTTACGTTTGACACAATGCACCAAGAACAAATTTTTGCCCATGGTCTGGCAACTGATAAGTACTGATGGTATAATGATTAAAGTCTAACTTCAGAATCCAGGCCCTCAGTCATCTAACAGTTCTTCGATCCAGTGAATAATGAAGTCATTAATACTCCATGGTACTTAATTCTGGTATTCTCTGCTACTGTGATAATCAGAATTATTCTGATGTTTAGAAAATAAAGAATAAGTAGTCAAGCAAATAATCATTGATGTATCTCATCTTTTACAGGGAAATTTAGGAACCTTTTTTATTACCAATGTGAGAATTGTGTGGCATGCAAATATGAATGACAGTTTTAACGTCAGCATACCATATCTACAAATTGTAAGTGCATGCATTTTGGTGACCTTATTTTAATGTAGAATAAATAATTTCTGTTCATTAGTTAATAGAACTTTCAGGATTAGATGAATTCTGTCTCCCTCTTTTTAAGTGGCAGCAGTGTAGCTGAGAGCAGACTTTAAAATGTTGATAATTTACAATTTCAACATAGAAAAGATCCAATAGTACTTACATTCAAGGGAAACTCCACCATTATCAACTTGCTATTAAGAGAGAAATATACTGGATATAAAAATTTTTAATAGTCACCATAAAGGGGCACTTGGGTGGCTCAGTCAGTCAAGTGTCTGCCTTCAGCTCAGGTCATGATCCCAGGGCCCTGGGATCGAGCCGTGCTCCAAGGGATGCCTGCTTTTCCCTCTCCCCCTCCCCCTCCTTGTGTTCCCTCTCTTGCTGTGTCTCTCTCTGTCAAATAAATAAATAAAAATCTAAAAAAAAAAAATCATAGAGTCTGATAGGAAGAAGGTGATTTCTGGCCATCTAAAGAAATACAAGAATTAATAATCGTGGCTGGGAATATATGACAGAGTCTACATAAGCATTTGATAAACTGGTGTTTGTATTGTTCATTGCTGTTTTATATGGTTTACATATGTTAACAGCTTGTCTGACCTAATCTCTATTATACTAAAAAGTTACTGAGTAGTAAACAACCTTGTGCTTTTTATTCTTCAGATAGACACTTTTTGTTATTTAAGAATACAGTTACCAAATATCGCCTCTGGAATGAATTCAGCCTGGTCCAAACAACTTGCAATCTGATATCATCACAGTCTGTCACTAGGACAGTCATATTCATGTGACTTTTAAAAACTAACCCAGCCTTGGGAACCACAAAAAACACTGGCTCTCCAGTACTAAAAGATTACTGGCCTTTGGTTTAAAATACTCAGAAAAATTGTAGACTCCCTGATTGTGGGGGATATTCAAGTCAGATAATTTTGTGCATATTTCAGAGATGTCTTCTTTGTATTACCTTACAAGTTTGCTGCCTGTTTCTAGTATGAACATTTTCATTTACTTGATCTCTATGGGAGTATAATGAAGGAAAGAGGGAGAATCTTTAGATTATGAAATGCAGTTACTGTATAGAAGTTGAAAAACTTGTGCCAAAGAATCACTAATATCAGATAATAAAAACGTGCATTTTCTTTTTTTCCATTTTACATCTAGCGTTCAATAAAGATTAGAGATTCAAAATTTGGTTTAGCTCTTGTCATAGAAAGCTCTCAGCAGGTAAGATATTTTGTCTGTATTAATCTTTAATAGGTTTTTTAAACTATGTGACAGTCTATATTTTTTGTTTTATTTATATAGTAACCAGTTTACATCCAAGAGGAATATTAGCTGTAACATGTTAAATAAAGAGTTTAAAGTCATATAGTAATTGTCCACATAGGAAAAATCTTTTTATGTTTCCTTGTTGGGCAGACATAACCATTATTGTCATTATGATTATCATTTTTAATGACAGAGTTAAGTCACTGTACTTTTCATGAATTCTCTCGATCTTTACACAACCCTATGATACAGTTACTATTTTTCCCCATTTTACATTCAAGGAAACTGAGGCTTGGAGAAGTTAGTCTCACAACTAGTAAGTGGTGGGAATAGGTTTTGATTCAGGTCTGACTGACTCACCAGAGTGTCATTGAGAAACACAGATATATACAAATATACACACACGTGCACCCTATTTGAGATTTTATACTCTCACATGCAGATTATACTATATCTAATTACAGTTGCTGTGCCCCATTAGGCCAGATCTTTGCAGAAATACATTTGAATAAAACATTTACTTATTTGTAAAATCAACGCTCTTCTAAATTCTAAATATAGATATAGAATGTCTAGTCACACCTTTCCCCTGGTCTGCAGATTTGTAGCTTCCATTTCCTGAGTGCTTACTATGTTCCAGGAACTGTATCAAATATCATGTGTACATTATTTTATTTAATACAACAATTAGATAACTGTTTTATGGTTAGAAGATTGAGGGTTGAATGGGGTAGCTGAGTGATGGGTATTAAGGAGGACACATGGTGTGATGAGCAGTGGGTGTTATACGCAACTAATGAATCATTGAACACTACATCAAAAACTAATGATTACTATATGTTGGCTAACTGAACATCATAAAAAATAAATAATAAATAACAAGAAAAAGAAAATTGAGGCTTAAAAGATTAAGAAAAGTATGTTTCCCAGCATCATATAGCTAGTAAATTTGTTGTAAAACCAGAATTTAAACTCAAAAGTATATGCTCTCAACCTAAAGCATATGCTCTCACCTTTCACAGTATGCTACTTAATTTCTTAACACTTTTCAACAACAACATGTCGTGGTCAGGTTTCTTTCTAATTCTTCAAGGAATTAGCCTCAGCTGGGCCATTCCCTTTCTTTTAATATGTGGTCTGTTCCTTTTCAAGGTCTAGCTCAAAAAGTTCCATTGGCCTTCACAATCTGTAGTCTATTTTTTTAAATCTTAAAATATCATCTTTGATATTTACAGATGAAATGATGTGATATCTGGATATGCTTCAGAATAATCCTGAGTGGGTAAGGGGAGGAGATTTGGGGAAAGGGGATGTTAAAGATGGAACAGAGTTGGGCATAATTTGCTACTTACTGAAGCTGGATGATGACTACATGGACACTTACTGTACCCTTTTTTCTATTTTTGTATATGCTTTATGTTTTTCATTACAAAAATTTTAATTAAAAAAATCAGCTTACCTATGGTGCTCTGAAATAAGGACATTAGAGCTATAGTTTTCATGTACTGTAAATACCCATTCCTCAGGCTTGTTTTTTGTTTATTCATTATTTTTTCTTACAGAGCGGAGGATATGTTCTTGGCTTTAAAATAGATCCTGTGGAAAAACTACAAGAATCAGTTAAGGAAATCAATTCACTTCACAAAGTCTATTCTGCCAGTCCTATATTTGGAGTGGATTATGAGATGGAAGAAAAGGTAATTTGTTCAGTATATAAAATACAGAGTTTGCTGAGTTGCTTTTACAGCCTATAAAATTCAGATATAAACACATTGTATACAGTTTAATTTTGAACTATGTTTAAAATGATGGATATAAAGACTCTGCTCAAAGAGCATGACCCCTCGGCCATCACTAATTTGTGCCATCTACCTGTCTTCTCACTGGCTGCTTCGTCATTCATTCCTGCCCTTCTAGATGAACATTTTATCCAGAGAAGTGTCCATGTGCAAGGCTCCTCTGATGTGGACAGACTTCAGTCTCTCACTCTGTTTTATTTTTATTCCACTTCTGCCTCCCACTAGCATTTGGGCAAACCTCACAGGCCTCACAGACACCACACCCACCCTGCTCTCCAGGTACATCAGCTCTCCTTTGACTTTACTCTTCAGCCTCTCCAGCTGGGACCCTTGTCATCTGGTCTGTCACTGGTGTCCTCACCAGTCACTCCATTAGAGATGTCCTCACTTTCTGCTCTGTCAGCGGTATTCTGGCCAGAGGTTCTGTCTCAGGTGCCCTCACTGACCACTCCTGACAGGTTCCCTTGCTGTCTGTTCTTTTGCTGGCGCCCTCACTGTACCCTACAATGGTGCCCTTGCCACCCACTCTTTCAGCAGCGTCCCTGCTGGTGCTCAGCACGTTGAGCCCTATCACATAGCACATACATTATCTATATCTCTTCTGCTCTTGGAATGCAGCGTGTGACCAGAGAAGATCGGGAAGTAGGGCTGGGCAGCTGAGTTCAAATTCACACCCTCTGACTTCAAACAGACCCTTGTTGCCTGGTAGCGCTCCTTGCTAGTTTTTTCTCTCCCTGTAATATTCTCTTTATATCCCCCTTCCCTTCCAGCTGAAACGTCTCTCTGGATTGCTGACACTATATTATACATACACTCATGTTTTTCACATCTTTAAGCATCCTTTTCTGTTTTCCTCCCAACCTACACTTCTTTCAACACTATCCCTTTCATTCTGCCTTCTCTGTATTTCCCTCAGGAATATCAGCCCTCTTCCAGTTTCCTCAACCTGTACTTCTGTAGATGACTCCCACATCTTTTATTCTGATCTTGACACATTCTCTCAGATGAGCATGGTTCTAAATATTCCTGAATATTTTCATGTAAATGAGCATTCCAAACAACATAAATTGAATTTCTCACTTAAAAGTTTGTCCTAGTAATTTTCCAAATCTGTAAGATACACTGGGACTTGAGTATCTCAAACTTGGTATACCTAAAATGCTATCATTTTTCTCAAAAGCACCATCCTGCTGATGTATCTATTTATTTTCTGCTTATTTACTTTTAGCATTGGCAAAGTCAGCTGTGCTCAAAACCTCAGAGATTTCATTTTTTATTGTCCTGATTGTCTTATTTTACACGTTCAATCATACAGCCCCCTCCCTTTTCCTATCCCTTTCTTTTCACTCAAACCACAATTACTGTTATTACTCTTGCTTGCATAATAATATTGTAAAACATGCCTGGTCCTTGGAACCTGGCAAACCTGACTTTCGTCCCAATTTCACCGTTTGTGATTCTAGGCAGATTTGAGCTTCAATTTTCTCATTATAAAATGAAGATAATCTGGGTGCCTGGGTGGCTCAGTCAGTTAAGCGTCTGCCTTCGGCTCAGGTCCTGGTCCCAGGGTCCTGGGATCGAGCCCCGCATCGGGCTCCCTGCTCGGCAGGAAGCCTGCTTCTCCCTCTGCCCTTCCCCCCTGTTCGTACTGTCTCACTGTCTCTCTCACTCAAATAAATAAATAAAATTTTTACTTCAAAAAAAAATGAAGATAATCTCTCTCACAAAGTTATTGACCACATTCATGAAATGCCTGGCACATGAGAGACACTCAGTATATTAGTTCTCCTACCCATTCTCTCTCTACCTTTAATTTCTTTTCTTTTTTTGGCCCCCACTACGTAATAATAACCAGCCATAATAACCCATTCTGTCATCTCATATAAGGCCCTACTCCAAAGCCACCTCTTCAGGAAGGTCTTCCCTGACCACCGTCTAAAACAGCAGCCTCCATCATTTTTTTGTTCCTTATCCCTGTTTGCTTGCTTGCTTTATTTTTGGTAACACTCATCAGTCGTCTCCACTATAAATAATCTCCATGAAGTCAGTGATTTTCATCTATTTAACCACTGTATTTCCAGCAGTTAGAACTAGCACATAATAGGCGCTTTAGTGAATATTCATAGATGTTGAATGATTGCACTGAACACCTACTGTTCCCATTCACTGCTCTAAGAATGTTATACGCATCGTCTCTTTTAATCCTCCCAACCATACTATAAAGTATAGCATTATTATTATCCTTATCTCACAGTTGTGGAGACTGAGGCTTACCTAGGTTAAGTTACTGGTACAGAGGGGCACCTGGGTGGCTCAGTTGGTTAAGCAGCTGCCTTCGGCTCAGGTCATGATCCCAGAGTCCTGGGATCGAGCCCCACATCAGGCTCCTTGCTCAGCAGGGAGCCTGCTTCTCCCCTTCCTGCCGTTCCCCCTGCTTGCTCTCTCTCTCTCTCTCTCTCTCTCCTGCTCTCTGTGTCGAATAAATAAATAAAATCTTTTTTAAAAAAAGTTACTTGTACACAGTCACACAACTCTGAACGTTGTTGAAACATTGAGGCTATCCTCAGATTAGAGGATCAGGTCACTCTTGTCAAGCAATATACTTCTACCCTACACACCCTCCCACCAATTACCTATAGATAAAGTCTGAATTCTTTGGGCTGGTATTAAAGAATTTCAGTGGACACCAGCCTACATTTCCTACCTTATCTGCACAGCCACAGTATCTGGCTGTGAGGCTGTGCACTGCTCAACTATGAGAACAGGTAAATGTAGGCTTTAGTGTGAATGATGCTCCTTGGGATTGTTCAGTACAATAGCCCTGCACAGCTTCTTCTGTCTCATGGGACTCTTCCGTTCTGACCATACTGGATTATTCATCATTCTTCAGCGCATCCTATGGTTTCTCACCTTTGCTGATGCTGGTCCCCTCTGC